>NW_026891572.1:0-23039 GCF_015708825.2 Lethenteron reissneri
ACACGCTTTTCCAGCACACATAGACCCATCAAACGGTAGAAATTGGCCGGGATTGCTCTCATGTGCGTTACGGGGCCTCGTTTCTCTCGCTCCGAATTCCCTGGAGCTGGCAAAACGCTCATTATAGTGTCGCCAAATATGGTCCGAACGTCACGAAACTTCCACACGCCTTTCCAAGATTTGCTCGTGTACCAAAAAAAGTCAAAATTTTTACACATAGACCCCATCAAACGGTAGAAATTGGCCGGGATTGCTCTCATGTGCGTTACGGGGCCTCGTTTCTCTCGCTCCGAATTCCCTGGAGCTGGCAAAACGCTCATTATAGTGTCGCCAAATATCGTCCGAACGTCACGAAACTTCCACACGCTTTTCCAGCACACATAGACCCCATCAAACGGTAGAAATTGGCCGGGATTGCTCTCATGTGCGTTACGGAGCATCGTTTCTCTCGCTCCGAATTCCCTGAAGCTGGGAAATCGCAATTTTTTGTGTCGCCAAATATCGTACGAACGTCACGAACCTTCCACACGCTTTTCCAGCAGATTTTCTCGTGCACCAAAAAAAGTCAAAATTTTTACACACAGACCCCATCAAACGGTAGAAATTGGCCGGGATTGCTCTCATGTGCGTTACGGAGCATCGTTTCTTTCGCTCCGAATTCCCTGGAGCTGGCAAAACGCTCATTTTATTGTCGCCAAATATGGTCCGAACGTCACGAAACTTCCACACGCCTTTCCAGCAGATTTGCTCGTGCACCAAAAAAAGTCAAAATTTTTACACATAGACCCCATCAAACGGTAGAAATTGGCCGGGATTGCTCTCATGTGCGTTACGGGGCCTCGTTTCTCTCGCTCCGAATTCCCTGGAGCTGGCAAAACGCTCATTATAGTGTCGCCAAATATCGTCCGAACGTCACGAAACTTCCACACGCCTTTCCAGCAGATTTGCTCGTGCACCAAAAAAAGTCAAAATTTTTACACACAGACCCCATCAAACGGTAGAAATTGGCCGGGATTGCTCTCATGTGAGTTACGGGGCCTCGTTTCTCTCGCTCCGAATTCCCTGAAGCTGGGAAATCGCTCATTATAGTGTCGCCAAATATCGTCCGAACGTCACGAACTTCCACACGCCTTTCCAGCAGATTTTCTCGTGCACCAAAAAAGTCAAAATTTTTACACACAGACCCCATCAAACGGTAGAAATTGGCCGGGATTGCTCTCATGTGAGTTACGGGGCCTCGTTTCTCTCGCTCCGAATTCCCTGAAGCTGGGAAAATCGCAATTTTTTGTGTCGCCAAATATCGTACGAACGTCACGAACCTTCCACACGCTTTTCCAGCAGATTTGCTCGTGCACCAAAAAACGTCAAAATTTTTACACATAGACCCCATCAAACGGTAGAAATTGGCCGGATTGCTCTCATGTGCGTTACGGGGCCTCGTTTCTCTCGCTCCGAATTCCCTGGAGCTGGCAAAACGCTCATTATAGTGTCGCCAAATATCGTCCGAACGTCACGAAACTTCCACACGCTTTTCCAGCAACATAGACCCCATAAAACGGTAGAAATTGGCCGGGATTGCTCTCATGTGCGTTACGGGGCCTCGTTTCTCTCGCTCCGAATTCCCTGGAGCTGGCAAAACGCTCATTATAGTGTCGCCAAATATCGTCCGAACGTCACGAAACTTCCACACGCTTTTCCAGCACACATAGACCCCATCAAACGGTAGAAATTGGCCGGGATTGCTCTCATGTGCGTTACGGGCCTCGTTTCTCTCGCTCCGAATTCCCTGGAGCTGGCAAAACGCTCATTATAGTGTCGCCAAATATCGTCCGAACGTCACGAACTTCCACACGCTTTTCCAGCACACATAGACCCCATCAAACGGTAGAATTGGCCGGGATTGCTCTCATGTGAGTTACGGGGCCTCGTTTCTCTCGCTCCGAATTCCCTGAAGCTGGGAAATCGCTCATTATAGTGTCGCCAAATATCGTCCGAACGTCACGAAACTTCCACACGCTTTTCCAGCACACATAGACCCCATCAAACGGTAGAAATTGGCCGGGATTGCTCTCATGTGCGTTACGGGGCCTCGTTTCTCTCGCTCCGAATTCCCTGGAGCTGGGAAATCGCTCATTTTAGTGTCGCCAAATATCGTAGGAACGTCACGAACCTTCCACACGCTTTTCCAGCAGATTTGCTCGTGCACCAAAAAACTTCAAAATTTTTACACATAGACCCCATCAAACGGTAGAAATTGGCCGGGATTGCTCTCATGTGAGTTACGGGGCCTCGTTTCTCTCGCTCCGAATTCCCTGAAGCTGGGAAATCGCTCATTATAGTGTCGCCAAATATCGTCCGAACGTCACGAAACTTCCACACGCCTTTCCAGCAGATTTTCTCGTGCACCAAAAAAAGTCAAAATTTTTACACACAGACCCCATCAAACGGTAGAAATTGGCCGGGATTGCTCTCATGTGAGTTACGGGGCCTCGTTTCTCTCGCTCCGAATTCCCTGAAGCTGGGAAATCGCAATTTTTTGTGTCGCCAAATATCGTACGAACGTCACGAACCTTCCACACGCTTTTCCAGCAGATTTGCTCGTGCACCAAAAAACGTCAAAATTTTTACACATAGACCCCATCAAACGGTAGAAATTGGCCGGGATTGCTCTCATGTGCGTTACGGGGCCTCGTTTCTCTCGCTCCGAATTCCCTGGAGCTGGCAAAACGCTCATTATAGTGTCGCCAAATATCGTCCGAACGTCACGAAACTTCCACACGCTTTTCCAGCACACATAGACCCCATAAAACGGTAGAAATTGGCCGGGATTGCTCTCATGTGCGTTACGGGGCCTCGTTTCTCTCGCTCCGAATTCCCTGGAGCTGGCAAAACGCTCATTATAGTGTCGCCAAATATCGTCCGAACGTCACGAAACTTCCACACGCCTTTCCAGCAGATTTGCTCGTGCACCAAAAAAAGTCAAAATTTTTACACACAGACCCCATCAAACGGTAGAAATTGGCCGGGATTGCTCTCATGTGAGTTACGGGGCCTCGTTTCTCTCGCTCCGAATTCCCTGAAGCTGGGAAATCGCTCATTATAGTGTCGCCAAATATCGTCCGAACGTCACGAAACTTCCACACGCCTTTCCAGCAGATTTTCTCGTGCACCAAAAAAAGTCAAAATTTTTACACACAGACCCCATCAAACGGTAGAAATTGGCCGGGATTGCTCTCATGTGAGTTACGGGGCCTCGTTTCTCTCGCTCCGAATTCCCTGAAGCTGGGAAATCGCAATTTTTTGTGTCGCCAAATATCGTACGAACGTCACGAACCTTCCACACGCTTTTCCAGCAGATTTGCTCGTGCACCAAAAAACGTCAAAATTTTTACACATAGACCCCATCAAACGGTAGAAATTGGCCGGGATTGCTCTCATGTGCGTTACGGGGCCTCGTTTCTCTCGCTCCGAATTCCCTGGAGCTGGCAAAACGCTCATTATAGTGTCGCCAAATATCGTCCGAACGTCACGAAACTTCCACACGCTTTTCCAGCACACATAGACCCCATAAAACGGTAGAAATTGGCCGGGATTGCTCTCATGTGCGTTACGGGGCCTCGTTTCTCTCGCTCCGAATTCCCTGGAGCTGGCAAAACGCTCATTATAGTGTCGCCAAATATCGTCCGAACGTCACGAAACTTCCACACGCCTTTCCAGCAGATTTGCTCGTGCACCAAAAAAAGTCAAAATTTTTACACACAGACCCCATCAAACGGTAGAAATTGGCCGGGATTGCTCTCATGTGCGTTACGGGGCCTCGTTTCTCTCGCTCCGAATTCCCTGGAGCTGGCAAAACGCTCATTATAGTGTCGCCAAATATCGTCCGAACGTCACGAAACTTCCACACGCCTTTCCAGCAGATTTGCTCGTGCACCAAAAAAAGTCAAAATTTTTACACACAGACCCCATCAAACGGTAGAAATTGGCCGGGATTGCTCTCATGTGCGTTACGGAGCATCGTTTCTTTCGCTCCGAATTCCCTGGAGCTGGCAAAACGCTCATTTTAGTGTCGCCAAATATGGTCCGAACGTCACGAAACTTCCACACGCCTTTCCAGCAGATTTGCTCGTGTACCAAAAAAAGTCAAAATTTTTACACATAGACCCCATCAAACGGTAGAAATTGGACGGGATTGCTCTCACGTGCGTTACGGGGCCTCGTTTCTCTCGCTCCGAATTCCCTGGAGCTGGCAAAACGCTCATTATAGTGTCGCCAAATATCGTCCGAACGTCACGAAACTTCCACACGCTTTTCCAGCACACATAGACCCCATCAAACGGTAGAAATTGGACGGGATTGCTCTCATGTGCGTTACGGGGCCTCGTTTCTCTCGCTCCGAATTCCCTGAAGCTGGGAAATCGCTCATTATAGTGTCGCCAAATATCGTCCGAACGTCACGAAACTTCCACACGCTTTTCCAGCACACATAGACCCCATCAAACGGTAGAAATTGGCCGGGATTGCTCTCATGTGCGTTACGGGGCCTCGTTTCTCTCGCTCCGAATTCCCTGGAGCTGGGAAATCGCTCATTTTAGTGTCGCCAAATATCGTAGGAACGTCACGAACCTTCCACACGCTTTTCCAGCAGATTTGCTCGTGCACCAAAAAACTTCAAAATTTTTACACATAGACCCCATCAAACGGTAGAAATTGGCCGGGATTGCTCTCATGTGAGTTACGGGGCCTCGTTTCTCTCGCTCCGAATTCCCTGGAGCTGGGAAATCGCTCATTTTAGTGTCGCCAAATATCGTAGGAACGTCACGAACCTTCCACACGCTTTTCCAGCAGATTTGCTCGTGCACCAAAAAACGTCAAAATTTTTACACATAGACCCCATCAAACGGTAGAAATTGGCCGGGATTGCTCTCATGTGCGTTACGGGGCCTCGTTTCTCTCGCTCCGAATTCCCTGAAGCTGGGAAATCGCAATTTTTTGTGTCGCCAAATATCGTAGCAACGTCACGAACCTTCCACACGCTTTTCCAGCAGATTTTCTCGTGCACCAAAAAAAGTCAAAATTTTTACACACAGACCCCATCAAACGGTAGAAATTGGCCGGGATTGCTCTCATGTGCGTTACGGGGCCTCGTTTCTCTCGCTCCGAATTCCCTGGAGCTGGCAAAACGCTCATTATAGTGTCGCCAAATATGGTCCGAACGTCACGAAACTTCCACACGCCTTTCCAGCAGATTTGCTCGTGTACCAAAAAAAGTCAAAATTTTTACACATAGACCCCATCAAACGGTAGAAATTGGACGGGATTGCTCTCACGTGCGTTACGGGGCCTCGTTTCTCTCGCTCCGAATTCCCTGGAGCTGGCAAAACGCTCATTATAGTGTCGCCAAATATCGTCCGAACGTCACGAAACTTCCACACGCTTTTCCAGCACACATAGACCCCATCAAACGGTAGAAATTGGACGGGATTGCTCTCACGTGCGTTACGGGGCCTCGTTTCTCTCGCTCCGAATTCCCTGGAGCTGGCAAAACGCTCATTATAGTGTCGCCAAATATCGTCCGAACGTCACGAAACTTCCACACGCTTTTCCAGCACACATAGACCCCATCAAACGGTAGAAATTGGCCGGGATTGCTCTCATGTGCGTTACGGGGCCTCGTTTCTCTCGCTCCGAATTCCCTGGAGCTGGGAAATCGCTCATTTTAGTGTCGCCAAATATCGTAGGAACGTCACGAACCTTCCACACGCTTTTCCAGCAGATTTGCTCGTGCACCAAAAAACTTCAAAATTTTTACACATAGACCCCATCAAACGGTAGAAATTGGCCGGGATTGCTCTCATGTGAGTTACGGGGCCTCGTTTCTCTCGCTCCGAATTCCCTGAAGCTGGGAAATCGCTCATTATAGTGTCGCCAAATATCGTCCGAACGTCACGAAACTTCCACACGCTTTTCCAGCACACATAGACCCCATCAAACGGTAGAAATTGGCCGGGATTGCTCTCATGTGCGTTACGGGGCCTCGTTTCTCTCGCTCCGAATTCCCTGGAGCTGGGAAATCGCTCATTTTAGTGTCGCCAAATATCGTAGGAACGTCACGAACCTTCCACACGCTTTTCCAGCAGATTTGCTCGTGCACCAAAAAACTTCAAAATTTTTACACATAGACCCCATCAAACGGTAGAAATTGGCCGGGATTGCTCTCATGTGAGTTACGGGGCCTCGTTTCTCTCGCTCCGAATTCCCTGAAGCTGGGAAATCGCTCATTATAGTGTCGCCAAATATCGTCGGAACGTCACGAACCTTCCACACGCTTTTCCAGCAGATTTGCTCGTGCACCAAAAAACTTCAAAATTTTTACACACAGACCCCATCAAACGGTAGAAATTGGCCGGGATTGCTCTCATGTGAGTTACGGGGCCTCGTTTCTCTCGCTCCGAATTCCCTGAAGCTGGGAAATCGCACATTTTTGTGTCGCCAAATATCGTACGAACGTCACGAACCTTCCACACGCTTTTCCAGCAGATTTGCTCGTGCACCAAAAAACGTCAAAATTTTTACACATAGACCCCATCAAACGGTAGAAATTGGCCGGGATTGCTCTCATGTGCGTTACGGGGCCTCGTTTCTCTCGCTCCGAATTCCCTGGAGCTGGCAAAACGCTCATTATAGTGTCGCCAAATATCGTCCGAACGTCACGAAACTTCCACACGCTTTTCCAGCACACATAGACCCCATAAAACGGTAGAAATTGGCCGGGATTGCTCTCATGTGCGTTACGGGGCCTCGTTTCTCTCGCTCCGAATTCCCTGGAGCTGGCAAAACGCTCATTATAGTGTCGCCAAATATCGTCCGAACGTCACGAAACTTCCACACGCCTTTCCAGCAGATTTGCTCGTGCACCAAAAAAAGTCAAAATTTTTACACACAGACCCCATCAAACGGTAGAAATTGGCCGGGATTGCTCTCATGTGAGTTACGGGGCCTCGTTTCTCTCGCTCCGAATTCCCTGAAGCTGGGAAATCGCTCATTATAGTGTCGCCAAATATCGTCCGAACGTCACGAAACTTCCACACGCCTTTCCAGCAGATTTTCTCGTGCACCAAAAAAGTCAAAATTTTTACACACAGACCCCATCAAACGGTAGAAATTGGCCGGGATTGCTCTCATGTGAGTTACGGGGCCTCGTTTCTCTCGCTCCGAATTCCCTGAAGCTGGGAAATCGCAATTTTTTGTGTCGCCAAATATCGTACGAACGTCACGAACCTTCCACACGCTTTTCCAGCAGATTTGCTCGTGCACCAAAAAACGTCAAAATTTTTACACATAGACCCCATCAAACGGTAGAAATTGGCCGGGATTGCTCTCATGTGCGTTACGGGGCCTCGTTTCTCTCGCTCCGAATTCCCTGGAGCTGGCAAAACGCTCATTATAGTGTCGCCAAATATCGTCCGAACGTCACGAAACTTCCACACGCTTTTCCAGCACACATAGACCCCATAAAACGGTAGAAATTGGCCGGGATTGCTCTCATGTGCGTTACGGGGCCTCGTTTCTCTCGCTCCGAATTCCCTGGAGCTGGCAAAACGCTCATTATAGTGTCGCCAAATATCGTCCGAACGTCACGAAACTTCCACACGCTTTTCCAGCACACATAGACCCCATCAAACGGTAGAAATTGGCCGGGATTGCTCTCATGTGCGTTACGGGGCCTCGTTTCTCTCGCTCCGAATTCCCTGGAGCTGGCAAAACGCTCATTATAGTGTCGCCAAATATCGTCCGAACGTCACGAAACTTCCACACGCTTTTCCAGCACACATAGACCCCATCAAACGGTAGAAATTGGCCGGGATTGCTCTCATGTGCGTTACGGGGCCTCGTTTCTCTCGCTCCGAATTCCCTGGAGCTGGGAAATCGCTCATTTTAGTGTCGCCAAATATCGTAGGAACGTCACGAACCTTCCACACGCTTTTCCAGCAGATTTTCTCGTGCACCAAAAAAAGTCAAAATTTTTACACACAGACCCCATCAAACGGTAGAAATTGGCCGGGATTGCTCTCATGTGCGTTACGGGGCCTCGTTTCTCTCGCTCCGAATTCCCTGGAGCTGGCAAAACGCTCATTATAGTGTCGCCAAATATGGTCCGAACGTCACGAAACTTCCACACGCCTTTCCAGCAGATTTGCTCGTGTACCAAAAAAGTCAAAATTTTTACACATAGACCCCATCAAACGGTAGAAATTGGACGGGATTGCTCTCACGTGCGTTACGGGGCCTCGTTTCTCTCGCTCCGAATTCCCTGGAGCTGGCAAAACGCTCATTATAGTGTCGCCAAATATCGTCCGAACGTCACGAAACTTCCACACGCTTTTCCAGCACACATAGACCCCATCAAACGGTAGAAATTGGACGGGATTGCTCTCACGTGCGTTACGGGGCCTCGTTTCTCTCGCTCCGAATTCCCTGGAGCTGGCAAAACGCTCATTATAGTGTCGCCAAATATCGTCCGAACGTCACGAAACTTCCACACGCTTTTCCAGCACACATAGACCCCATCAAACGGTAGAAATTGGCCGGGATTGCTCTCATGTGCGTTACGGGGCCTCGTTTCTCTCGCTCCGAATTCCCTGGAGCTGGGAAATCGCTCATTTTAGTGTCGCCAAATATCGTAGGAACGTCACGAACCTTCCACACGCTTTTCCAGCAGATTTGCTCGTGCACCAAAAAACTTCAAAATTTTTACACATAGACCCCATCAAACGGTAGAAATTGGCCGGGATTGCTCTCATGTGAGTTACGGGGCCTCGTTTCTCTCGCTCCGAATTCCCTGAAGCTGGGAAATCGCTCATTATAGTGTCGCCAAATATCGTCCGAACGTCACGAAACTTCCACACGCTTTTCCAGCACACATAGACCCCATCAAACGGTAGAAATTGGCCGGGATTGCTCTCATGTGCGTTACGGGGCCTCGTTTCTCTCGCTCCGAATTCCCTGAAGCTGGGAAATCGCTCATTATAGTGTCGCCAAATATCGTCCGAACGTCACGAAACTTCCACACGCCTTTCCAGCAGATTTTCTCGTGCACCAAAAAAAGTCAAAATTTTTACACACAGACCCCATCAAACGGTAGAAATTGGCCGGGATTGCTCTCATGTGAGTTACGGGGCCTCGTTTCTCTCGCTCCGAATTCCCTGAAGCTGGGAAATCGCAATTTTTTTGTGTCGCCAAATATCGTACGAACGTCACGAACCTTCCACACGCTTTTCCAGCAGATTTGCTCGTGCACCAAAAAACGTCAAAATTTTTACACATAGACCCCATCAAACGGTAGAAATTGGCCGGGATTGCTCTCATGTGCGTTACGGGGCCTCGTTTCTCTCGCTCCGAATTCCCTGGAGCTGGCAAAACGCTCATTATAGTGTCGCCAAATATCGTCCGAACGTCACGAAACTTCCACACGCTTTTCCAGCACACATAGACCCCATAAAACGGTAGAAATTGGCCGGGATTGCTCTCATGTGCGTTACGGGGCCTCGTTTCTCTCGCTCCGAATTCCCTGGAGCTGGCAAAACGCTCATTATAGTGTCGCCAAATATCGTCCGAACGTCACGAAACTTCCACACGCTTTTCCAGCACACATAGACCCCATCAAACGGTAGAAATTGGCGGGATTGCTCTCATGTGCGTTACGGGGCCTCGTTTCTCTCGCTCCGAATTCCCTGGAGCTGGCAAAACGCTCATTATAGTGTCGCCAAATATCGTCCGAACGTCACGAAACTTCCACACGCTTTTCCAGCACACATAGACCCCATCAAACGGTAGAAATTGGCCGGGATTGCTCTCATGTGAGTTACGGGGCCTCGTTTCTCTCGCTCCGAATTCCCTGAAGCTGGGAAATCGCTCATTATAGTGTCGCCAAATATCGTCCGAACGTCACGAAACTTCCACACGCTTTTCCAGCACACATAGACCCCATCAAACGGTAGAAATTGGCCGGGATTGCTCTCATGTGCGTTACGGGGCCTCGTTTCTCTCGCTCCGAATTCCCTGGAGCTGGGAAATCGCTCATTTAGTGTCGCCAAATATCGTAGGAACGTCACGAACCTTCCACACGCTTTTCCAGCAGATTTGCTCGTGCACCAAAAAACTTCAAATTTTTACACATAGACCCCATCAAACGGTAGAAATTGGCCGGGATTGCTCTCATGTGAGTTACGGGCCTCGTTTCTCTCGCTCCGAATTCCCTGAAGCTGGGAAATCGCTCATTATAGTGTCGCCAAATATCGTCCGAACGTCACGAAACTTCCACACGCCTTTCCAGCAGATTTTCTCGTGCACCAAAAAAAGTCAAAATTTTTACACACAGACCCCATCAAACGGTAGAAATTGGCCGGGATTGCTCTCATGTGAGTTACGGGGCCTCGTTTCTCTCGCTCCGAATTCCCTGAAGCTGGGAAATCGCAATTTTTTGTGTCGCCAAATATCGTACGAACGTCACGAACCTTCCACACGCTTTTCCAGCAGATTTGCTCGTGCACCAAAAAACGTCAAAATTTTTACACATAGACCCCATCAAACGGTAGAAATTGGCCGGGATTGCTCTCATGTGCGTTACGGGGCCTCGTTTCTCTCGCTCCGAATTCCCTGGAGCTGGCAAAACGCTCATTATAGTGTCGCCAAATATCGTCCGAACGTCACGAAACTTCCACACGCTTTTCCAGCACACATAGACCCCATAAAACGGTAGAAATTGGCCGGGATTGCTCTCATGTGCGTTACGGGGCCTCGTTTCTCTCGCTCCGAATTCCCTGGAGCTGGCAAAACGCTCATTATAGTGTCGCCAAATATCGTCCGAACGTCACGAAACTTCCACACGCCTTTCCAGCAGATTTGCTCGTGCACCAAAAAAAGTCAAAATTTTTACACACAGACCCCATCAAACGGTAGAAATTGGCCGGGATTGCTCTCATGTGAGTTACGGGGCCTCGTTTCTCTCGCTCCGAATTCCCTGAAGCTGGGAAATCGCTCATTATAGTGTCGCCAAATATCGTCCGAACGTCACGAAACTTCCACACGCCTTTCCAGCAGATTTTCTCGTGCACCAAAAAAAGTCAAAATTTTTACACACAGACCCCATCAAACGGTAGAAATTGGCCGGGATTGCTCTCATGTGAGTTACGGGGCCTCGTTTCTCTCGCTCCGAATTCCCTGAAGCTGGGAAATCGCAATTTTTTGTGTCGCCAAATATCGTACGAACGTCACGAACCTTCCACACGCTTTCCAGCAGATTTGCTCGTGCACCAAAAAACGTCAAAATTTTTACACATAGACCCCATCAAACGGTAGAAATTGGCCGGGATTGCTCTCATGTGCGTTACGGGGCCTCGTTTCTCTCGCTCCGAATTCCCTGGAGCTGGCAAAACGCTCATTATAGTGTCGCCAAATATCGTCCGAACGTCACGAAACTTCCACACGCTTTTCCAGCACACATAGACCCCATAAAACGGTAGAAATTGGCCGGGATTGCTCTCATGTGCGTTACGGGGCCTCGTTTCTCTCGCTCCGAATTCCCTGGAGCTGGCAAAACGCTCATTATAGTGTCGCCAAATATCGTCCGAACGTCACGAAACTTCCACACGCCTTTCCAGCAGATTTGCTCGTGCACCAAAAAAGTCAAAATTTTTACACACAGACCCCATCAAACGGTAGAAATTGGCCGGGATTGCTCTCATGTGCGTTACGGGGCCTCGTTTCTCTCGCTCCGAATTCCCTGGAGCTGGCAAAACGCTCATTATAGTGTCGCCAAATATCGTCCGAACGTCACGAAAACTTCCACACGCCTTTCCAGCAGATTTGCTCGTGCACCAAAAAAAGTCAAAATTTTTACACACAGACCCCATCAAACGGTAGAAATTGGCCGGGATTGCTCTCATGTGCGTTACGGAGCATCGTTTCTTTCGCTCCGAATTCCCTGGAGCTGGCAAAAACGCTCATTTAGTGTCGCCAAAATATGTCCGAACGTCACGAAACTTCCACACGCCTTTCCAGCAGATTTGCTCGTGTACCAAAAAAAGTCAAAATTTTTACACATAGACCCCATCAAACGGTAGAAATTGGACGGGATTGCTCTCACGTGCGTTACGGGGCCTCGTTTCTCTCGCTCCGAATTCCCTGGAGCTGGCAAAACGCTCATTATAGTGTCGCCAAATATCGTCCGAACGTCACGAAACTTCCACACGCTTTTCCAGCACACATAGACCCCATCAAACGGTAGAAATTGGACGGGATTGCTCTCATGTGCGTTACGGGGCCTCGTTTCTCTCGCTCCGAATTCCCTGAAGCTGGGAAATCGCTCATTATAGTGTCGCCAAATATCGTCCGAACGTCACGAAACTTCCACACGCTTTTCCAGCACACATAGACCCCATAAAACGGTAGAAATTGGCCGGGATTGCTCTCATGTGCGTTACGGGGCCTCGTTTCTCTCGCTCCGAATTCCCTGGAGCTGGCAAAACGCTCATTATAGTGTCGCCAAATATGGTCCGAACGTCACGAACCTTCCACACGCTTTTCCAGCAGATTTGCTCGTGCACCAAAAAACTTCAAAATTTTTACACATAGACCCATCAAACGGTAGAAATTGGCCGGGATTGCTCTCATGTGAGTTACGGGGCCTCGTTTCTCTCGCTCCGAAATTCCCCTGGAGCTGGGAAATCGCTCATTTTAGTGTCGCCAAATATCGTAGGAACGTCACGAACCTTCCACACGCTTTTCCAGCAGATTTGCTCGTGCACCAAAAAACGTCAAAATTTTTACACATAGACCCCATCAAACGGTAGAAAATTGGCCGGGATTGCTCTCATGTGCGTTACGGGGGCCTCGTTTCTCTCGCTCCGAATTCCCTGGAGCTGGCAAAACGCTCATTATAGTGTCGCCAAATATCGTCCGAACGTCACGAAACTTCCACACGCTTTTCCAGCACACATAGACCCCATAAAACGGTAGAAATTGGCCGGGATTGCTCTCATGTGCGTTACGGGGCCTCGTTTCTCTCGCTCCGAATTCCCTGGAGCTGGCAAAACGCTCATTATAGTGTCGCCAAATATCGTCCGAACGTCACGAAACTTCCACACGCCTTTCCAGCAGATTTCTCGTGCACCAAAAAAAGTCAAAATTTTTACACACAGACCCCATCAAACGGTAGAAATTGGCCGGGATTGCTCTCATGTGAGTTACGGGGCCTCGTTTCTCTCGCTCCGAATTCCCTGAAGCTGGGAAATCGCAATTTTTTGTGTCGCCAAATATCGTACGAACGTCACGAACCTTCCACACGCTTTTCCAGCAGATTTGCTCGTGCACCAAAAAACGTCAAAATTTTTACACATAGACCCCATCAAACGGTAGAAATTGGCCGGGATTGCTCTCATGTGCGTTACGGGGCCTCGTTTCTCTCGCTCCGAATTCCCTGGAGCTGGCAAAACGCTCATTATAGTGTCGCCAAATATCGTCCGAACGTCACGAAACTTCCACACGCTTTTCCAGCACACATAGACCCCATAAACGGTAGAAATTGGCCGGGATTGCTCTCATGTGCGTTACGGGGCCTCGTTTCTCTCGCTCCGAATTCCCTGGAGCTGGCAAACGCTCATTATAGTGTCGCCAAATATCGTCCGAACGTCACGAAACTTCCACACGCCTTTCCAGCAGATTTGCTCGTGCACCAAAAAAAGTCAAAATTTTTACACACAGACCCCATCAAACGGTAGAATTGGCCGGGATTGCTTCATGTGAGTTACGGGGCCTCGTTTCTCTCGCTCCGAATTCCCTGAAGCTGGGAAATCGCTCATTATAGTGTCGCCAAATATCGTCCGAACGTCACGAAACTTCCACACGCCTTTCCAGCAGATTTTCTCGTGCACCAAAAAAAGTCAAAATTTTTACACACAGACCCCATCAAACGGTAGAAATTGGCCGGGATTGCTCTCATGTGAGTTACGGGGCCTCGTTTCTCTCGCTCCGAATTCCCTGAAGCTGGGAAATCGCAAATTTTTTGTGTCGCCAAAATATCGTACGAACGTCACGAACCTTCCACACGCTTTTCCAGCAGATTTGCTCGTGCACCAAAAAACGTCAAAATTTTTACACATAGACCCCCATCAAACGGTAGAAATTGGCCGGGATTGCTCTCATGTGCGTTACGGGGCCTCGTTTCTCTCGCTCCGAATTCCCTGGAGCTGGCAAAACGCTCATTATAGTGTCGCCAAATATCGTCCGAACGTCACGAAAACTTCCACACGCTTTTCCAGCACACATAGACCCCATAAAACGGTAGAAATTGGCCGGGATTGCTCTCATGTGCGTTACGGGGCCTCGTTTCTCTCGCTCCGAATTCCCTGGAGCTGGCAAAACGCTCATTATAGTGTCGCCAAATATCGTCCGAACGTCACGAAACTTCCACACGCTTTTCCAGCACACATAGACCCCATCAAACGGTAGAAATTGGCCGGGATTGCTCTCATGTGCGTTACGGGGCCTCGTTTCTCTCGCTCCGAATTCCCTGGAGCTGGCAAAACGCTCATTATAGTGTCGCCAAATATCGTCCGAACGTCACGAAACTTCCACACGCTTTTCCAGCACACATAGACCCCATCAAACGGTAGAAATTGGCCGGGATTGCTCTCATGTGCGTTACGGGGCCTCGTTTCTCTCGCTCCGAATTCCCTGGAGCTGGGAAATCGCTCATTTTAGTGTCGCCAAATATCGTAGGAACGTCACGAACCTTCCACACGCTTTTCCAGCAGATTTGCTCGTGCACCAAAAAACTTCAAAATTTTACACATAGACCCCATCAAACGGTAGAAATTGGCCGGGATTGCTCTCATGTGAGTTACGGGGCCTCGTTTCTCTCGCTCCGAATTCCCTGAAGCTGGGAAATCGCTCATTATAGTGTCGCCAAATATCGTCCGAACGTCACGAAACTTCCACACGCTTTTCCAGCACACATAGACCCCATCAAACGGTAGAAATTGGCCGGGATTGCTCTCATGTGCGTTACGGGGCCTCGTTTCTCTCGCTCCGAATTCCCTGGAGCTGGGAAATCGCTCATTTTAGTGTCGCCAAATATCGTAGGAACGTCACGAACCTTCCACACGCTTTTCCAGCAGATTTGCTCGTGCACCAAAAAACTTCAAAATTTTTACACATAGACCCCATCAAACGGTAGAAATTGGCCGGGATTGCTCTCATGTGAGTTACGGGGCCTCGTTTCTCTCGCTCCGAATTCCCTGAAGCTGGGAAATCGCTCATTATAGTGTCGCCAAATATCGTCGGAACGTCACGAAACTTCCACACGCTTTTCCAGCACACATAGACCCCATCAAACGGTAGAAATTGGCCGGGATTGCTCTCATGTGCGTTACGGGGCCTCGTTTCTCTCGCTCCGAATTCCCTGGAGCTGGCAAAACGCTCATTATAGTGTCGCCAAATATGGTCCGAACGTCACGAAACTTCCACACGCCTTTCCAGCAGATTTGCTCGTGTACCAAAAAAAGTCAAAATTTTTACACATAGACCCCATCAAACGGTAGAAATTGGCCGGGATTGCTCTCATGTGCGTTACGGGGCCTCGTTTCTCTCGCTCCGAATTCCCTGGAGCTGGCAAAACGCTCATTATAGTGTCGCCAATATCGTCCGAACGTCACGAAACTTCCACACGCTTTTCCAGCACACATAGACCCCATCAAACGGTAGAAAATTGGCCGGGATTGCTCTCATGTGCGTTACGGAGCATCGTTTCTCTCGCTCCGAATTCCCTGAAGCTGGGAAATCGCAATTTTTTGTGTCGCCAAATATCGTACGAACGTCACGAACCTTCCACACGCTTTTCCAGCAGATTTTCTCGTGCACCAAAAAAGTCAAAATTTTACACACAGACCCCATCAAACGGTAGAAATTGGCCGGGATTGCTCTCATGTGCGTTACGGAGCATCGTTTCTTTCGCTCCGAATTCCCTGGAGCTGGCAAAACGCTCATTTTATTGTCGCCAAATATGGTCCGAACGTCACGAAACTTCCACACGCCTTTCCAGCAGATTTGCTCGTGCACCAAAAAAAGTCAAAATTTTTACACATAGACCCCATCAAACGGTAGAAATTGGCCGGGAGTGCTCTCATGTGCGTTACGGGGCCTCGTTTCTCTCGCTCCGAATTCCCTGAAGCTGGCAAAACGCTCATTATAGTGTCGCCAAATATCGTCCGAACGTCACGAAACTTCCACACGCCTTTCCAGCAGATTTTCTCGTGCACCAAAAAAAGTCAAAATTTTTACACACAGACCCCATCAAACGGTAGAAATTGGCCGGGATTGCTCTCATGTGAGTTTACTTGGGCCTCGTTTCTCTCGCTCCGAATTCCCTGAAGCTGGGAAATCGCAATTTTTTGTGTCGCCAAATATCGTACGAACGTCACGAACCTTCCACACGCTTTTCCAGCAGATTTTCTCGTGCACCAAAAAAAGTCAAATTTTACACACAGACCCCATCAAACGGTAGAAATTGGCCGGGATTGCTCTCATGTGCGTTACGGGGCCTCGTTTCTCTCGCTCCGAATTCCCTGGAGCTGGCAAAACGCTCATTATAGTGTCGCCAAATAATCCGTCCGAACGTCAGCGAAACTTCACCCGCGTTTTCCAGCACACTAGACCCCATCAAACGGTAGAAAATTGGCCGGGATTGCTCTCATGTGCGTTACGGGCCTCGTTTCTCTCGCTCCGAATTCCCTGGAGCTGGACAATCGCTCATTTTAGTGTCCGCCAATATCGTAGGAACGTCACGAACCTTCCACACGCATTTTCCGAGCAGATTTGCTCGTGCACCAAAAAACTTCAAAATTTTTACACATAGAACCCCCATCAAAACGGTAGAAATTGGCCGGGATTGCTCTCATGTGATTTACGGGGCCTCGTTTCTCTCGCTCCGAAGTCCCTGGAGCTGGGAAATCGCTCATTTAGTGTCGCCAAATATCGTAGAACGTCACGAACCTTCCACACGCTTTTCCAGCAGATTTGCTCGTGCACCAAAAAACGTCAAAATTTTTACACATAGACCCCAAACGGTAGAAATTGGCCGGGATTGCTCTCATGTGCGTTACGGGGCCTCGTTTCTCTCGCTCCGAATTCCCTGAAGCTGGGAAATCGCATTTTTGTGTCGCCAAATATCGTAGCAACGTCACGAACCTTCCACACGCTTTTCCAGCAGATTTTCTCGTGCACCAAAAAAAGTCAAAATTTTTACACACAGACCCCATCAAACGGTAGAAATTGGCCGGGATTGCTCTCATGTGCGTTACGGAGCATCGTTTCCTTTCGCTCCGAATTCCCTGGAGCTGGGCAAAACGCTCATTTTAGTGTCGCCAAATATGGTCCGAACGTCACGAAAACTTCCACACGCCTTTCCAGCAGATTTGCTCGTGCACCAAAAAAAGTCAAAATTTTTACACATAGACCCCATCAAACGGTAGAAATTGGCCGGGATTGCTCTCATGTGAGTTACGGGGCCTCGTTTCTCTCGCTCCAAATTCCCTGAAGCTGGGAAATCGCAATTTTTTGTGTCGCCAAATATCGTCCGAACGTCACGAACTTCCACACGCCTTTCCAGCAGATTTGCTCGTGCACCAAAAAAAGTCAAAATTTTACACACAGAGCCCCATCCAAACGGTAGAAATTGGCCGGGATTGCTCTCATGTGCGCTTACGGAGCATCGTTTCTTTCGCTCCGAATTCCCTGGAGCTGGCAAAACGCTCATTTTAGTGTCGCCAAATATGGTCCGAACGTCACGAAACTTCCACACGCCTTTCCAGCGATTGCTCGTGTACCAAAAAAGTCAAAATTTTTACACATAGACCCCATCAAACGGTAGAAATGGACGGGATTGCTCTCACGTGCGTTACGGGGCCTCGTTTCTCTCGCTCCGAATTCCCTGGAGCTGGCAAAAACGCTCATTATAGTGTCGCCAAATATCGTCCGAACGTCACGAAACTTCCACACGCTTTTCCAGCACACATAGACCCCATCAAACGGTAGAAATTGGACGGGATTGCTCTCATGTGCGTTACGGGGCCTCGTTTCTCTCGCTCCGAATTCCCTGAGCTGGGAAATCGCTCATTATAGTGTCGCCAAATATCGTCCGAACGTCACGAAACTTCCACACGCTTTTCCAGCACACATAGACCCCATCAAACGGTAGAAATTGGCCGGGATTGCTCTCATGTGCGTTACGGGGCCTCGTTTCTCTCGCTCCGAATTCCCTGGAGCTGGGAAATCGCTCATTTTAGTGTCGCCAAATATCGTAGGAACGCACGAACCTTCCACACGCTTTTCCAGCAGATTTGCTCGTGCACCAAAAAACTTCAAAATTTTTACACATAGACCCCATCAAACGGTAGAAATTGGCCGGGATTGCTCTCATGTGAGTTACGGGGCCTCGTTTCTCTCGCTCCGAATTCCCTGGAGCTGGGAAATCGCTCATTTTAGTGTCGCCAAATAGTCGTAGGAACGTCCACGAACCTGCCACACGCTTTTCCAGCAGATTTGCTCGTGCACCAAAAAACGTCAAATTTTACACATAGACCCCATCAAACGGTAGAAATTGGGCCGGGATTGCTCTCATGTGCGTTACGGGCCTCGTTTCTCTCGCTCCGAATTCCCTGAAGCTGGGAATCGCATTTTTTGTGTCGCCAAATATCGTAGCACGTCACGAACCTTCCACACGCTTTCCAGCAGATTTTCTCGTGCACCAAAAAGTCAAAATTTTTACACACAGACCCATCAAACGGTAGAATTGGCCGGGATTGCTCTCATGTGCGTTACGGGGCCTCGTTTCTCTCGCTCCGAATTCCGACCCTGGAGCTGGCAAAACGCTCATTATAGTGTCGCCAAATATGGTCCGAACGTCACGAAACTTCCACCGCCTTTCCGCAGATTTGCTCGTGTACCAAAAAAAGTCAAAATTTTTACACATAGACCCCATCAAACGGTAGAAATTGGACGGGATTGCTCTCACGTGCGTTACGGGGCCTCGTTTCTCTCGCTCCGAATTCCCTGGAGCTGGCAAAACGCTCATTATAGTGTCGCCAAATATCGTCCGAACGTCACGAAACTTCCACACGCTTTTCCAGCACACATAGACCCCATCAAACGGTAGAAATTGGACGGGATTGCTCTCACGTGCGTTACGGGGCCTCGTTTCTCTCGCTCCGAATTCCCTGGAGCTGGCAAAACGCTCATTATAGTGTCGCCAAATATCGTCCGAACGTCACGAAACTTCCACACGCTTTTCCAGCACACATAGACCCCATCAAACGGTAGAAATTGGCCGGGATTGCTCTCATGTGCGTTACGGAGCATCGTTTCTCTCGCTCCGAATTCCCTGAAGCTGGGAAATCGCACATTTTTGTGTCGCCAAATATCGTACGAACGTCACGAACCTTCCACACGCTTTTCCAGCAGATTTTCTCGTGCACCAAAAAAAGTCAAAATTTTTACACACAGACCCCATCAAACGGTAGAAATTGGCCGGGATTGCTCTCATGTGCGTTACGGAGCATCGTTTCTTTCGCTCCGAATTCCCTGGAGCTGGCAAAACGCTCATTTTATTGTCGCCAAATATGGTCCGAACGTCACGAACTTCCACACGCCTTTCCAGCAGATTTGCCCTCGTGCACAAAAAAAAGTCAAAATTTTACACATAGACCCCATCAAACGGTAGAAATTGGCCGGGATTGCTCTCATGTGCGTTACGGGGCCTCGTTTCTCTCGCTCCGAATTCCCTGGAGCTGGCAAAACGCTCATTATAGTGTCGCCAAATATCGTCCGAACGTCACGAAACTTCCACACGCCTTTCCAGCAGATGTGCTCGTGCACCAAAAAAAGTCAAAATTTTTACACACAGACCCCATCAAACGGTAGAAATTGGCCGGGATTGCTCTCATGTGAGTTACGGGGCCTCGTTTCTCTCGCTCCGAATTCCCTGAAGCTGGGAAATCGCTCATTATAGTGTCGCCAAATATCGTCCGAACGTCACGAAACTTCCACACGCCTTTCCAGCAGATTTTCTCGTGCACCAAAAAAAGTCAAATTTTTACACACAGACCCCATCAAACGGTAGAAATTGGCCGGGATTGCTCTCATTGAGTTACGGGCCTCGTTCTCTCGCTCCGAATTCCTGAAGCTGGGATAATCGCAATTTTTGTGTCGCCAAATATCGTACGAACGTCACGAACCTTCACACACGCTTTCCAGCAGATTGCTCGTGCACCAAAAACGTCAAAATTTTACACTAGACCCCATCAAACGGTAGAAATTGGCCGGGATTGCTCTCATGTGCGTTACGGGGCCTCGTTTCTCTCGCTCCGAATTCCCTGGAGCTGGCTAAAACGCTCATTATAGTGGCGCAAATATCGTCCGAACGTCACGAAACTTCCACACGCTTTCTCAGCACACATAGACCCCATAAAACGGTAGAAATTGGCCGGGATTGACTCTCATGTGCGTTACGGGGCCTCGTTCTCTCGCCTCCGAATTCCCTGGACGCTGGCAAAACGCTCGCTATAGTGCGCCAAATATCGTCCGAACACGTCACGAAACTTCCACACGCTTTTCCAGCACACATAGACTCCCATCAAACGGTAGAAATGGCCGGGATTGCTCTCATGTGCGTTACGGGGCCTCGTTTCTCTCGCTCCGAATTCCCTGGAGCTGGCAAAACGCTCATTATAGTGTCGCCAAATATCGTCCGAACGTCACGAAACTTCCACACGCTTTTCCAGCCACATAGACCCCATCAAACGGTAGAAATTGGCCGGGATTGCTCTCATGTGCGTTACGGGGCCTCGTTTCTCTCGCTCCGAATTCCCTGGAGCTGGGAAATCGCTCATTTTAGTGTCGCCAAATATCGTAGAACGTCACGAACCTTCCACACGCTTTTCCAGCAGATTTGCTCGTGCACCAAAAAACTTCAAATTTTTACACATAGACCCCATCAAACGGTAGAAATTGGCCGGGATTGCTCTCATGTGAGTTACGGGGCCTCGTTTCTCTCGCTCCGAATTCCCTGAAGCTGGGAAATCGCTCATTATAGTGTCGCCAAATATCGTCCGAACGTCACGAAACTTCCACACGCTTTTCCAGCACACATAGACCCCATCAAACGGTAGAAATTGGCCGGGATTGCTCTCATGTGCGTTACGGGGCCTCGTTTCTCTCGCTCCGAATTCCCTGGCTGGGAAATCGCTCATTTAGTGTCGCCAAATATCGTAGGAACGTCACGAACCTTCCACACGCTTTTCCAGCAGATTTGCTCGTGCACCAAAAACTTCAAAATTTTTACACATAGACCCCATCAAACGGTAGAAATTGGCCGGGATTGCTCTCATGTGAGTTACGGGGCCTCGTTTCTCTCGCTCCGAATTCCCTGAAGCTGGGAAATCGCTCATTATAGTGTCGCCAAATATCGTCGAACGTCACGAAACTTCCACACGCTTTTCCAGCACACATAGACCCCATCAAACGGTAGAAATTGGCCGGGATTGCTCTCATGTGCGTTACGGGGCCTCGTTTCTCTCGCTCCGAATTCCCTGGAGCTGGCAAAACGCTCATTATATAGTGTCGCAAATATCGTCCGAACGTCACGAAACTTCCACACGCCTTTCCAGCAGATTTGCTCGTGTACCAAAAAAGTCAAAATTTTTACACATAGACCCCATCAAACGGTAGAAATTGGCCGGGATTGCTCTCATGTGCGTTACGGGGCCTCGTTTCTCTCGCTCGAATTCCCTGGAGCTGGCAAAACGCTCATTATAGTGTCGCCAAATATCGTCCGAACGTCACGAAACTTCCACACGCTTTTCCAGCACACATAGACCCCATCAAACGGTAGAAATTGGCCGGGATTGCTCTCATGTGCGTTACGGGCTCGTTTCTCTCGCTCCGAATTCCCTGGAGCTGGAAACGCATTTTGTGTCGCCAAATATCGTCCGAACGTCACGAACCTTCCAACGCTTTCCAGCAGATTTCTCGTGCACCAAAAAAGTCAAAATTTTTACACAAGACCCCATCAAACGGTAGAAATTGGCCGGGATTGCTCTCATGTGCGTTACGGAGCATCGTTTCTCTCGCTCCGAATTCCCTGAGCTGGAAACGCATTTTTGTCGCCAAATATCGTACGAACGTCACGAACTTCCACACGCTTTCCAGCAGATTTTCTCGTGCACCAAAAAAAGTCAAAATTTTTACACAAGACCCCATCAAACGGTAGAAATTGGCCGGGATTGCTCTCATGTGCGTTACGGGGCTCGTTTCTTCGCTCCGAATTCCCTGGAGCTGGCAAAACGCTCATAGTGTCGCCAAATATCGTCCGAACGTCACGAAACTTCCACACGCCTTTCCAGCAGATTTGCTCGTGCACCAAAAAAGTCAAAATTTTTACACACGACCCCATCAAACGGTAGAAATTGGCCGGGATTGCTCTCATGTGAGTTACGGGGCCTCGTTTCTCTCGCTCCGAATTCCCTGAGCTGGAAATCGCTCATTATAGTGTCGCCAAATATCGTCCGAACGTCACGAAACTTCCACACGCCTTTCCAGCAGATTTGCTCGTGCACCAAAAAAAGTCAAAATTTTTACACACAGACCCCATCAAACGGTAGAAATTGGCCGGGATTGCTCTCATGTGAGTTACGGGGCCTCGTTTCTCTCGCTCCGAATTCCCTGAAGCTGGGAAATCGCATTTGTGTCGCCAAATATCGTCCGAACGTCACGAAACTTCCACACGCCTTTCCAGCAGATTTGCTCGTGCACCAAAAAAGTCAAAATTTTTACACATAGACCCCATCAAACGGTAGAAATTGGCCGGGATTGCTCTCATGTGCGTTACGGGGCCTCGTTTCTCTCGCTCCGAATTCCCTGGAGCTGGCAAACGCTCATTATAGTGTCGCCAAATATCGTCCGAACGTCACGAAACTTCCACACGC
>NW_026891573.1:0-24881 GCF_015708825.2 Lethenteron reissneri
CCCGGCCCCGCCGCCCGCCGCCGGCAGGAGGTGAGCCCGCAGGGCCCCCAGCCAGGCCCGTCTCTGGGCCTCGTCGTCGGCGGCCAGGGCGAGGTACCCCGCGTCGGCGAAGACCGCCAGGCCGTACGGGGGCGCGTCCGAGCGCTCCACCGCCGCCCTAGCCCGCCGAGGGGCAGGACGCGGGGCGGCGGGCGGAGGAGCAGGCGGGCGAGGCGGCGAGGCGGGCGAGGCGGGCCGGGCAGGTCGGGGTGGGGGAGCGGGAGGAGGCGGGGGGTGGGGGCGCCCCGCCCCCCAGGCCAGGCAGCTCTCCCGGGGGCTGCGGTAGCACTGGAGGAGGGGGGCTACGGTCCCGTCGCCCCCACGCAGCACGAAGAAGCGGCGGTGGCCACTTGGCCGCTCGGTGAGGAAGCCGCTGAACAGCACGGAGCTCCAGCGGAGCCACGGAGCTCCAGCCGGCGGTGGCGGTGGTGATAGTGGTGGTGATGGTGGTGGTGGTGATGGTGGTGATAGTGGTGATAGTGGTGGTGGTGTTAGTGGTGGTGGTGATAGTGGTGGTGGTGGTGATGGTGGTGATGGTGGCGGTGGTGATAGTGGCGGTGGTGGTGATAGTGGTGATAGTGGTGATAGTGGTGATGGTGTTAGTGGTGGTGGTGACAGTGGTGGTGGTCGTGGTGTTAGTGGTGGTAATGGTGACAGTGGTGGTGGTAGTGGTGGTGTGGGCGATGGCGGTGGTGATGGTGGTAGTGGTGGTGATGGCGATAGTGGTCGTGGTCGTGGTGGTGGTAGTGTGGGTGATGGCGGTGGTGATTGTGGTAATGGTGGTGATAGTGTGGTTGATGACAGTGTTGATGGTGATAGTGGTGGTAAAGGTGGTGGTGATGGTGGTGATAGTGTGGGTGATGGCGGTGTTGATGATGGTGATAATGGTGGTGGTGATGGTAGTGTGGGTGATGGTGATTGCAGTGATGGATGTATGTTGCAACCACGTTCGCATTCTATAGTGCCCACCATGACAAGCGGAGGTGCATGGGGTGGTGATGTAGTGACGCTGGTTATTTTGCTCAAGTGGTGATGGTGGTAATGATGATGGTGATGGTGGTGACGGTGTGTGTGGTGACGACGGTGTGGTGATGGTGGCCGTTTTGGTATCGGTGTGGTAATGGCGTAGAGAGATCGCGACGGTGCGATGATTGTGAGTGTGCTGATGGTGGTATGGAGATGGTGGCGTGGTGATGGTGACGGTGGCGTGGTGATGGTGATGCGGTAATGGTGATGACGGTGTAATGATGGTGTGGTGATGGTGGTGATGGTGGTGGTGATAGTGGTGATGGTGGTGGAGTGCTGGTAGTAGCGACATTGCGTGAGTGTGTGTGAGTTTACGTGTGTGGGTGGGTATGTGTAAGTGTGTGAGTGTGAGTGCGAGTGTGGGTGGGTGTGAGTGCGTGTGAGTGTGTGCGTGGGTGTGTGTGAGTGTGTGTGAGTTTGCGTGTGTGGGTGGGTATGTGTGAGTGCGTGTGTGTGAGTGTGGGTGGGTGTGTGAGTGCGTGTGAGTGTGTATGCGTGAGTGTGCGTGTGTGAGTGCGTGTGTGAGTGTGTGTGTGGGTGTGTGTGAGTGTGTGTGCGTGTGTGGGTGTGTGGGTGCGTGCGTGTGAGTATGTGTGTGTGTGTCAGTGTGTGTGTGTCAATGTGTATGTGTCAACGTGTGTGTGTCAATGTGTTTGTGTCAATGTGTGTGTGTCAGTGTGTGTGTGTCAATGTGTGTGTGTCAATGTGTGTGTGTCAGTGTGCGTGTGTCAATGTGCGTGTGTCAGTGGTGTGTGTCAGTGTGTGTGTGTCAGTGTGTGTGTGTGTCAGTGTGTGTGTGTCAATGTGTGTGTGTCAGTGTGTGTGTGTCAGTGTGTGTGTGTCAATGTGTGTGTGTCAGTGTGTGTGTGTCAGTGTGTGTGTGTCAGTGTGTGTGTGTCAATGTGTGTGTGTCAGTGTGTGTGTCAATGTGTGTGTGTCAGTGTGTGTGTGTCAATGTGTGTGAGTCAATGTGTGTGTGTCAATGTGTGTGTGTCAGTGTGTGTGTTGCCTCTTCCACTACTGAATTGTCCTGCACACCAGACGATGTAGTTAACATCCTGGGGAGAGAGACTCCAAACTCCAAACACAGCAGCAGCAGCAGCGTCGTCAGGGTCGGGATCGAACCACCACCACACAACAACCACCACCACAACAACCACCACTACCACCACCACAACAAACACCACCACCACTACAACCACCACCACAACCACCACTACAACCACCACCACCACAACAACCACCACCACTACAACAACCACCACCACTACAACCACCACTACCACCACAACAACCACCACCACTACAACCACCACAACAACCACCACAACAACCACCACTACAACCACCACTACCACAACCACCACAACCACCACCACCGCAACCACTACAACAACCACCCCTACCACCACACAACAACCACCACTACCACCACTACCACCACAACAACCACCACTACAACCACCACTACACCACCACAACAACCATCACTACCACCACCACAACCACCACTACAACCACCACGCAACCACCACCACAAACCACCACCACAACCACAACAACCCCACAACCACTACAACCACCACCACACCACTACAACCACCACTACAACCACCACAACAACCACCCTACAACCACCACTACAACCACCACAACAACCACCACAACCACACAACCACCACTACAACCACCACTGCAACCACCACCACAACAACCACCACTACACCACCACAACACCACCACTACCACCACCACTACAACCACCACTACCACCACAACTACAACAACCACCACAACAACAACCACAACAACACCACCACAAGAACCACTACAACCACCACACCCACTACCCACCACGAAATCCACCACCACTACAACCACCACACTACAACCACCACTACAACCACCACCAACTACAACCACCACAACAACAACCTCCAACCCGGGTGCCGCCATCTTGAAACTTGGCGATGGTCTCCGGGTTATGACGTCACCGGGAATCGTTTGTTCGATTCTCATCGATTATAATCGAATCTCATCGATTCTAATCGTTTGGTTTGCGCGTCTCTCTCTGCTATCGATTCCCATCGATTATATCATCGTTTTGCGTGTCTCCCTCTCTCTGATGATCGATTATCATCGGATTACATTATCCGTTCCGTGGCTCCATGTGGCTATTGAGATGTTGACCACCTCGCCTGGTCTACAGGAGGCCGTGGGTTCGATCTCTCTCTCATCATCACGGTGGCTATGAGATGTTGACCACCTCGCCTGGTCTACAGGAGGTCGTGGGTTCGATCTCCCATCATCATCACGGTGGCTAGAGATGTGACTACCTCGCCTGGTCTACAGGAGGTCGTGGGTTCGATCTCTCTCTCATCATCACGGTGGCTATGAGATGTTGACCACCTCGCCTGGTCTACAGGAGGTCGTGGGGTTCGATCTCTCTCTCATCATCACGGTGGCTATGAGATGTTGACCACCTCGCCTGGTCTACAGGAGGTCGTGGGTTCGATCTCCCATCATCATCACGGTGGCTATGAGATGTTGACTACCTCGCCTGGTCTACAGGAGGTCGTGGGTTTCGATCTCTCTCTCATCATCATCACGGTGGCTATGAGATGTTGACCACCTCGCCTGGTCTACAGGAGGTCGTGGGTTCGATCTCTCTCATCATCATCACGGTGGCTATGAGATGTTGACCACCTCGCCTGGTCTACAGGAGGGTCGTGGGGTTCGATCTCCCATCATCATCACGGTGGCTATGAGATGTTGACCACCTCGCCTGGTCTACAGGAGGTCGTGGGTGCGATCTCTCATCATCATCACGGTGGCTATGAGATGTTGCACCACCTCGCCTGGTCTACAGGAGGTCGTGGGTTCGATCTCTCATCATCATCACGGTGGCTTATGAGATGTTGACCACCTCGCCTGGTCTACAGGAGGTCGTGGGTTCGATCTCTCATCATCATCACGGTGGCTATGAGATGTTGACCACCTCGCCTGGTCTACAGGAGGTCGTGGGTTCGATCTCTCTCATCATCAACGGTGGCTATGAGATGTTGACTACCTCGCCTGGTCTACAGGAGGTCGTGGTTCGATCTCTCTCATCATCATCATCACGGTGGTGAGTGATGGTGGTGAGTGATGGTGGTGAGGGTGGTGGTGGTGAGTGATGGTGGTGAGGGTGGTGGTGGTGAGTGATGGTGGTGAGTGATGGTGGTGGTGGTGAGGCCACCTCCATCACTACCATCACCACCACCTCCACTATTACCACCACCACTGTAACGTCCACCAACACCACGACCTCTACTTCCAACATCACCACCTCCATCATCACCACCATCAACACCACCAGCACCACCACATCACCACCTCCATCATCACCACCATCACCACCACCATCAACCACCACCATCATCACCACCATCACCACCACCATCACCACCACCATCACCACCACCATCATCACCATCATCACCACCATCACCACCATCATCACCAGATCACCATCCACCATGATCACCACCACCCATCACCACCACCATCACCACCACCATCACCACCACCATCACCACCACCATCACCACCACCCACCATCATCACCATGATCACCACCACCATCACCACTGCAACTCAGTTTGTACAAACTGAAATGTCGTGATTTTTATTTTATTTTACTTTTATTAATTTAAAATTTTTACCTACGTGGCTTTACCGAAAGAAAAACAACCTAAGAGTATGTGTGTGTGTGTGTGATATCAGCCAATTCCATTGGCCAACATCTAATTTGTTTTATTTGAAGGCCACAACATTGTTGACGAACGTGCTGAGTGTTTTGTCTTCATGAGACGCATTGTTGTGTGACCACCGCGTGTGCGCACAATGCACGAGCTGGCAGCATGAGCGCTCGGCGTGGAGCGGTGGCGCAGTTGTTAGCGCACACCATCAGAGTGTTTATACTGGAGGAATCCGATGAGCGATAAAGCTCTTTTAGACAGATGTCAAGTCGGGGCAGGTCAGAACGTGCCAACAACAAACGACACAGAGACACAATAGGAGTCCTAAGTAGAGGAAAGGTAATCGAATCACTTACAAAATGTACACAAACTAAACTTAACTATTTTCTAGTTTAGTTTACAGCACTCCGCTGCAAATCCAGCAACTTGAGTTTCAATTCCCGGCCACTGCTGACATCAGCGGTGAGTCACATCTGAACCACATCGTGGTTGCCTTTCACCACATCCCCTGCGGTGACCAGCGTGGTGAAGTATGGTCAAACAATGCCCACGGCGAGGGGGAGGCATTCATCCAGCAGCAGGGCATGACACAGCGCTCCTCCGTACGTTGTGTGTCTATAGTTATACGAATCAGAATATTTATTTTAAATTTGAGAAATCCGATGAGCTTCGAAGCTCTATTTTTTTCAGAAGTTCAGAAGTTTCACTGGACGAAGAAAGCCCGGACCAGCTGACAAGCCCTCCTTTTCAAGGGCGACACGGCCGGCAGACAACATCAAAGCACTCCACAATTACAGATTATTATTATTTTAAAAAATGTTTATTAGAAATTGCCTCCTGTGTATACACTTTGACACGGGGGCGGGTGGGGGGAAATATCCTTTTATCCGCTGGGAAATCAAAAAAAAATAAGCACGGAAATGCACGGCAACACAAAAAAATAAAAGGCAGAATCGGAGCGGCTGCGGTTGGGAGATGTTGGTGTGGACCCAGCGCCCTCGGAGTATCAGAGGGGATGTGCGAGTAACGTAAGCAAAAAAACAAGTCTCCGCGGGAGAGAGGCAGTTCTGTTGCCTAACTCCGTCGCGTACTTGCGATTCTGTGGCGTACAAACGCGCTCGATCTGGGGACTTACCCCCCTCCCCCACCCCTTGCAGATGACAATTGGATCTCGGCTGGTTAACAAAACTAACAAAAAAACGGAGACGGGGAACGACTCGAATTGAATTGGTTACAAGGTCCGCTCCTTCTCTCTGCCGCCAATACACGTGGCGTGGACTAAATTCAATTAGTTTGTACCGAATGACTTCAAACTGCGCTTCTGTAACATTGTGCACGAGCGGAATTGTCTTTAGTGAACACAACACGCCGTGTTCATTACCACGACGACGGGCACGCACCACGAACGAAGCCATTACAAAACTACGACAATAAAACAAAACCCTGTGCTCTATGGCTCCGATTCGGCATCTCAGAAATCAAATAATTACACTGGTCAACAAAAACAACATGTTTTTCTGGCCTGGACTTTGCAGCTGTTCTAGACTAATTTCAGGGTGCTGATTCCAAATCTGATCTCAGATTTGCTCCATCACATCTCATTTTATGCTATCGGCATACCCCATTTTCATTGATTTTACCCGAAATTAACTCTGTCACTTATGATTGCAAGTGGTTGCGAGTCAGTGACTGCTTTAGTGTTAAAATATGGTGCTGTATGTTTAGGATAGTGTGTTTAGAATATCATTTTATGTAGATATCCACATTTATTTAATATTTTTCTTCCGCAGTTTTTATTGAAAATGCAATATTTGATATTTCAAAAACCTGATGTGATAGACAAAAACTGATGCCAGATTTGGAATCAGCACCCTGAAATTAGTATAGAACAGCTGCAAAAGTCCAAATTACATTAAAACCCTTGGAATACCTCGTGCCAGACAAAGTGTGTTGACCAGCGTGATCGCAGTTGGTATTTGTCGCCACCGCTCTCATTGCGCGAGTCTGACACGTGCACGCGGGTTTAGTCAGCGGTGGTTCCGCTGTTTGGGGCGATGCTGCGGCTGTGTGGTTTTTACTTATCGTGCGATTGTTAACGTTGCCAGTACAGCACGATGTTGTTTAAACGGAGGACCCGGGAGAAACATCCACGCGACCACGGGGAGAAGGAGAGGCACGCGAACTGCAAATACGCAGCAGCAGGCGTCAGGGTCGGGATCGAACCCACGGCCTCCTGCACACGTGGCGAGGGAGTTAACATCTCATAGCCACTGCTGGATCAGTGGCGAGGAAACCTCCCACAACCCCCTCCCACTACACGCCACCCCCACCGCGGCCCTTCTAATCAACTGAAATTGTGTCCGCTTGTTTGGCGCTGAGGATTTGCTGCAACCTTTTGATGGCTGGAAAGGTCAATGATCAACCAAACCGATTTCCCCGTCCTATAAACTTGCAACGGCGTTCTGGCCGAGTGCCCGGTGGGAGGGGGAGGGGAGGAGAGGGGGGTTAATGACTCAAGCCCCCGGACCGATGGAGCCTGGGTTCGAATCTGAGTATCAACCACCCGTGAGTAAAGCAAGTTCTCAGGTGTAAGAGGGTTTATAACCTCAACCCAGTCACCAATGATGGTCTAACATGAATACATAAATACAGGGTGAACGTTTTAGCACCCGCGGTAAACAGTGCCTGGACCAAAATCGATACTCAGGGAGAACACTCAAATTCCACATCACAGCTGTATCTGCAATCCACTTGTTGCACTGCCTTCAGGTAGCCGGTGTGTCGTACACGTGTAATAACAACGCTGAGTCCAACTGCTCTTTCTCACGAGGGTGCTCGCCGCTTCATCGGCTTCTTTTTTTAAATCCTTTATATTAAGTTCGCTTGCTTGCTTGCTTACGACCGTGCAAATCTGTCGGTCGTTTTTTACCCCACTTCCCGTGATCCAATCGAGCTGACATTTTGCACACAGACTCGTTGTGCTGAGACAATTAATTTTCGTGAAATTTTTTTTCCCAAAATTTCACACTGTTTAGGGAAAACAAATTAAATATTTAATTACCAATTGCTTAATACTGACAATCATCTGACCCATAGGTGGCAGCCATCTCAAGCCAGAGGACGAGAGGACTCTAGCTGCCACGCATATAAAGGATTTATAGTGAAAAACTTTGTTTTTACGGGTTATACTTATTTCATCTTAAGATTTGTTTAAGACAATTAAATGTGGGCGTCCGTCATACAAGCGGGAGAAAAGTGGAGCACCCGAAGTAAAACCCACGCTCGTTAATTGGTAGCGGACACCCCCTGCCCCCCCCGTCCGTTACAGACGGTAACAGACGGAGGAGGTCAGTCCATTGGCTGTACCGCCTTTCTCACGACGAGCCAAGGAAGCGCGACTTCCTCCCTCCTCGACGCCCGCGTTGAAAGGGAGATTCGCAGCGTTGCTTCAGTGACCCACCAACCCTCGCGCTTGCCTGCCGCAGCGCTCGCTAAACAGGCAGCAGCAGCGTGGCCACCAACGCCACTTGCCGGGCTTTGATCACAGCATGGGACAACCGGCCACAAACGCGAATTTTCGCTCGACCTTTTAGATATGTCGATGGAAGTGTGTGTTATTATTCTTTTTGTGTTGCTGTTGTTGTTGTCGCCCATTTGTTCGCGGACTTTGATGGCTGACGGTCAAGAATCGTGACAGAAGGGAGCAAGCGGCACGTGGCCACGGCAATCTGGTGAGTGAGTAGGTGAGTGAGTAGGTGAGCGAGTGAGTAGATGAGTAGGTGAGCGAGTAGATGAGTGAATAGGTGAGTGAGTAGGTGAGTGATAGGTGAGTGGGTTGGTGAGTGAATAGGTTAGTGAGTAGGTGAGTGATTGAGTAGGTGAGTGGCTAGTAGGATAGTGAGTGGGTGAGTGAGTAGGTGAGCGAGTAGGTGAGTGGGTGAGTAGTTGAGTGATAGGTGAGTGAGTAGGTGAGTGAGTGGGTAAGTAGGTGAGTGGGTGAGTAGGTAGGTGAGTAGGTGAGTGAGCGAGTGGGTGAGTATGTGAGTGACTGAGTGGTGAGTAGGTAGGTGAGTAGGTGACTGAGTGGTTGAGTGAGTGAGCGAGTGGGTGAGTGAGCGAGTGGGTATGTGAGTGACCGAGTGGGTGAGTAGGTGAGTGAGTGGGTGAGTATGTGAGTGAGTGACTGAGTGGGTGCTGCTGCCGCTTTCACTCCCTCTCCCCCCTCCTGTCCTCTCTCCCTGCCTCTGCCACTCTCCTCCTCGTCTTCTTGGTGTCTTTACGATCACAACGTAACAAAATGCTCGGTGTGTTCGCAAATTGATTTCGTTCATCGTGTCGTTTTTTTTGTCTTTTTTCAATGCTTCCGTCTTACCTAATTCCTCCTCACTCTACACAACTCCACGTGTCGCTATTTTTTCCTCTTTTTTCCTCGCCCCCCTCTTTTTTTAGGGCTTCCGCTCATTATATTAATGTACTTGTTAGTGTTTCACAGAAGGAATAAACATTTTCATTTACTTCAAACGTCTTGTTGTTGTTGTTGTGTTCACGGCGTGCTGCCCAGTCGCGTGGGCTGTTGCTGCTTCTTGTGCAGCTGCTGCTTCTGCTGCTGCTGCTTCTTGTGGAGCTGCTGCAGCTGCTTGTGGCAGCTGCTGCAGCTGCTTCTTGCTGCTGCTGCTTCTTGTGCAGCTGCTGCTTCTTGTGCAGCAGCTGCGGCTGTGCGCAGTAAGCGCTCCAGCACGAGCAGCGAGCAGGCGCGCAGGCAGCACGCTTCTGTGATGCCGCCTAGCTGCTGCCGCTGCCGCTGCAGCGCCAGCTGGTGTGCCGCCGCGTAGAAGCCTCGCCCGTTGCATACAAACGCCAAGGCGTCGACCAGCTGGCTCCCGCACAGAGTCAAGGCCGCGCTTTGGTGGTGGAGTAGTACGCACAGCGCCAGCGGCGCCAGCAGCCACAGCCGCTGGGGACGGGGTGGCGGGAGGCCATGACTCTGTGCGGCAGGAGGCCCATGCTGCTGCTGCTGCTGCTGCTGCCGCCCCCGCGGGTTGTTGTTGTCGCGGTGACGGTGGCAACTGCGAAGCGCGCGCGTCGCTCTCTCGGGGGGGGAGAGGGGGGGAGTGGTGGGGGGGAGAGTGGGGGGGGGGGGAGTGGGGGGAAGTGGTGGGGGGAGAGTGGGGGGAGTGGTGGGGGGAGAGTGGGGGGGGGGGAGTGGGGGGAGTGGTGGGGGGGGGGGGGGAGAGTGGGGGGAGGGTGGGGGGGAGAGTGGGGGGGGGGGGGGGGGGGGGGGGAGTGGGGAAGTGGTGGGGGGAGAGTGGGGGGAGTGGTGGGGGGAGAGTGGGGGGGGGGGGGAGAGTGGGGGGAAGTGGGGGGGGGGGGGGGAGAGTGGGGGGAGTGGTGGGGGGGAGTGGGGGGGGGAGAGTGGGGGGAGGGTGGGGGGGGAGAGTGGGGGGAGTGGTGGGGGGAGAGTGGGGGGGGGGAGAGTGGGGGGAAGTGGTGGGGGGAGAGTGGGGGGAGTGGTGGGGGGAGAGTGGGGGGGGGGAGAGTGGGGGGAGTGGTGGGGGGAGAGTGGGGGGAGTGGGGGGGTGGGGGGGGAGAGTGGGGGGGGGGGAGAGTGGGGGGAAGTGGTGGTGGGGGGAGAGTGGGGGGAGTGGTGGGGGGAGAGTGGGGGGGGGGAGAGTGGGGGGAAGTGGTGGGGGGAGAGGTGGGGGAGAGTGGGGGGGGGGGAGAGTGGGGGGAAGTGGGGGGGGAGAGTGGGGGGAGTGGTGGGGGGAGAGGGGGGGGGGGGAGAGTGGGGGGAAGTGGTGGGGGGAGAGTGGGGGGAGTGGTGGGGGGAGAGTGGGGGGGGGGGAGAGTGGGGGGAAGTGGTGGGGGGAGAGTGGGGGGAGTGGTGGGGGGAGAGTGGGGGGGGGGGGTGAGTGGGGGAAGTGGTGGGGGGAGAGTGGGGGGAGTGGTGGGGGGAGAGTGGGGGGGGGGAGAGTGGGGGGAAGTGGGGGGGGAGAGTGGGGGGAGTGGTGGGGGGAGAGTGGGGGGGGGAGGGGGGGGAAGTGGTGGGGGGAGAGTGGGGGGAGTGGTGGGGGGAGGGAGAGGGGGGGAGTGGTGGGGGGAGAGTGGGGGGAGTGGGTGAGTGGAGATTGTATGATCCCCTGTCCTACAGAGTGGTGGAGATTGTATGATCTCCCCTGTCCTACAGAGTGAGTGAGTGGAGTTTGTATGATCTCCCTGTCCTACAGAGAGAGTGAGTGAGTGGAGTTTGTATGATCTCCCCTGTTCTGCAGAGTGAGTGAGTGGAGTTGTGTGATCTCCCCTGTCCTACAGAGTGAGTGAGTGGAGTTTGTGTGATCTCCCCCTGTCTACAGAGTGAGTGAGTGTAGTTTGTATGATCTCCCCTGTTCTGCAGAGGAGTGAGTGTAGTTTGTATGATCTACCCCTGTTCTACAGAGTGAGTGAGTGGAGTTTGTATGATCTCCCCTGTTCTGCAGAGTGAGTGAGTGGAGTTTGTATGATCTCCCCTTGTTCTGCAGAGTGAGTGAGTGGAGTTTGTATGATCTCCCCCTGTTCTGCAGAGTGAGTGAGTGTAGTTTGTATGATCTCCCCTGTTCTGCAGAGTGAGTGAGTGGAGTTTGTATGATCCCCCTGTTCTGCAGAGTGAGTGAGTGGAGTTTGTATGATCTCCCCTGTTCTGCAGAGTGAGTGAGTGAGTGGAGTTTGTATGATCTCCCCCTGTCTACAGAGTGAGTGAGTGGAGTTTGTATGATCTCCCCTGTTCTACAGAGTGAGTGAGTGGAGTTGGTATGATCTCCCCTGTTCTGCAGAGTGAGTGAGTGAGTGGAGTTTGTATGATCTCCCCTGTCCTACAGAGTGAGTGGAGTTTGTGTGATCTACCCCTGTTCTACAGAGTGAGTGAGTGTAGTTTGTATGATCTACCCTGTTCTACAGAGTGAGTGAGTGGAGTTTGTATGATCTCCCCTGTGAGCCGAAACACACTCACAGGCAAAAAGAGTCACAGACATTACAGAAACCACAGACACCCACACACACAGGAAACACACACACACAGAGACACAGAGAGAGAGACAGACACAGAGAGACACACACACATAAGACACACACAGAGAGAGACACACACAGAGACACACACACACAGAGACATGGTCTCCGGAGGAGCTCACCGATGGGACTTTGCCCAGATATTTCAAGGATTTGTGAGCTCCTCACACAATCCAACTGGTTAAACCCAGGATGGATCGTAGGCAGGCCAGCCTAAATGTTTCCAACCGGAGAGACACACACACAGACACAAACACAAAGACACACACACAGAGAGAGGCACACACAGAGACACACACAGATACACACAGAGACACACACACAGAGAGACACACATACACAGAGACACACACAGACACACACAGAGACACACACACACAGAGACACAGAGACACACACAGAGAACACACACACAGAAACACACACACACAGAGACACACACAGATACACACAGAGACACACAGAGAGAGACACACACACAGAGACACAGAGACACACACACACATATACAGAGAAAACACACACATACACAGAGAAACACAACACACACACAGAGAAACACACACAGAGACGTAGGCATATGCACAATCTCGTGACACTCACTCTCCCTCAAGGGCACGACTCAAGCGCGACCCAGGCTGAGGACAGCGGTGGTGAGGACGAGACGGAGAATCTCACGCGGAGGAGATAGCGGCCACCGGCATCGTCCAGCGCTGAAGAGACGTCGCAGCACGTGTCTTTGGTGGCAGCACAGACGGTCTGCCAGAGGGCGCGTCTGAAGCTGCGCAGACAGAGACACAGGGAGCAGTGGTGAGGGTGGTGAGGAGAGAGTGGGTGAGTGGGTTGGTGGGGGGGGGTTGGTGAGTGAGTGAGTGGGTTGGTGGGTGAGTGGGTTGGGGGTGAGTGAGTGGGTTGGTGAGTGAGTGAATTAATGAGTGAGTGGCTGAGTGAGTGGCTGAGTGAGTGAGTGACTGAGTGAGTGAGTGGGTTGGTAGGTGAGTGGGTTGGTGGGTGAGTGAGTGGCTGAGTGAGTGAGGGGTTGGTGGTGAGTGGGTTGGTGAGTGTGGTGAGTGGGTTAGTGGGTGGGTGAGTGGGTTGGTGAGTAAGTGGGTCGGTGAGTGAGTGGGTGAGTGAGTGGGTGAGTGGGTGAGTGGGTTGGTGGGTGAGTGGGTTCGTGAGTGGGTTGACGAGTGAGTGAATTAATGGGTGAGTGCCTGAGTGAGTGGCTGAGTGAGTGAGTGGCTGAGTGAGTGGGTTGGCGGGTGAGTGAGTGGGTTGGTTGGTGAGTGGGTTGGTGAGTGAGTGGGTTGGTTGGTGAGCGAGTGGGTTGGTGAGTGAGTGACTTAATGGGTGAGTGGTGAGTGAGTGAGTGAGCATCTCACAGTTTGCTCTGAACTCTGTAGGTGACATTCAGGAACGTTGAGTTGGTGGTGGTGGTGGAGTTGATGCTTGAAGGGTCAACAGGTGGGGGTCTCTCTCCTCCACCCCACAGGAGCCACTTCAACGGGGGGTCCCAGCAAAGCGTCGCCAGGAGGTCTTGAGACTCCAAACGCACATTCAGTAGATACGGCGCAACTGGGCAGATGGGAAAACAACACTCACACACAGTGCGCTAACCACTGCACCACCACTCACACAGTGCGCTAACCACTGCACCACCACTCCCCCACACACACACAGTGCGCTAACCACTGCACCACCACTCACTCACACACAGTGCGCTAACCAGTGCACCACCACTCCCCACACACACAGTGCGCTAACCACTGCACCACCACTCCCCCCACACACACCGTGCGCTAACCACTGCACCACCACTCACACACAGTGCGCTAACCACTGCACCACCACTCCCACACACACACAGTGCGCTAACCACTGCACCACCACTCCCCACACACACAGTGCGCTAACCACTGCACCACCACTCCCCACACACACACACACACAGTGCGCTAACCACTGCACCACCACTCACCGTGGCTGCACGTGGCGAGGTGGAGGAGGTCACGTGTGGAGAGTTCGACGTCGCCATTAACACCACGTGACCTCTGACCCGAAGTCACGTGCAGAGAAAATCGATACGCGCGTCTCATTGGTCCTCCTCCGTGGAGGCCACGCCCCTCGAGAATTTTCCGCTCCCGATTGGTCCGCCGTGGGGGGTGACGTCACGACACAACAAACCCCCCACCCCTCCATTGCCACGTAAGCCAATCGGCGAAGCCCCACTGGGTGATGACGTCACGTACGCGCATCCTGTAGCCAATGAGCGCGTCCGCTAGGGACGGAGACGTCATGTGATCGAGAGGGGGAGGGGGAGGGGCTACACAAGTCGAGGCCGAGACGCTGTAGCAGCTGTGCTGTAGCTACAGCGTTATTGCTGCTGCTGCTGTTGCTGCTACAGCTGCTGTTGCTGCTGCTGCTGCTACTACAGCTGCTGCTGCGTTGCCTGCCGACAGCAGCGACCTGTTGTGAGCATTGCGAGCCCCGCTGCCGTGAAGTTGCGGGGAAAGTATCTGAAGGTGAGTGGGTGGTCCTCCCCTACCTCCCTCCACCACCAGCACCACTCCTCTTTTAAAGGAATAATTGCATCTGCGACGATTGGAGTGGTGAGGGTTAGTGGTGAGGGTGAGTGGTGAGTGGTGAGCGTGATTGGTGGAGGGTGGGTGGTGAGGGTGAGTGGTGAGCGGTTGTGTGAGGGTGGGTGGTGAGTGGTGAGGGTGAGTGGTGAGAGAGTGGTGAGGGTGAGTGCTGAGTGGTGAGGGTGAGTGGTGAGAGAGTGGTAGTGGTGAGTGGTGGTGAGGGTGAGTGGTGAGGGTGAGTGGTGAGGGTGAGTGGTGAGGGTGAGTGGTGAGTGAGTGGTGAGGTGAGGGTGAGCTGAGTGGTAGGGTGGTGAGGGGAGGGTGAGTGGTGAGGGTGAGTGGTGAGGGTGAGTGGGAGGGTGAGTGGTGAGGGTGAATTGTGAGGGTGAGTGGTGAGAGAGTGGTGAGTGGTGAGGGTGAGTGGTGAGGGTGAGTGGTGAGGGTGAGTGGTGAGGGTGAGTGGTGAGGGTGAGGGTGAGTGGTGAGGGTGAGTGGTGAGGGTGAGTGGTGAGGGTGAGTGGTGAGGGTGAGTGGTGGTGAGTGGTGAGGGTGAGTGGTGAGGGTGAGTTGTGGGGTGAGTGGTGAGGGTGAGTGGTGAGGGTGAGTTGTGAGGGTGAGTGGTGAGAGAGTGGTGAGAGTGAGTGGTGAGGGTGAGTGGTGAGGGTGAGTGGTGAGGGTGAGTGGTGAGGGTGAGTGGTGAGGGTGAGTGGTGAGAGAGTGGTGAGGGTGAGTGGTGAGTGGTGAGGGTGAGTGGTGAGGGTGAGTGGTGAGAGAGTGGTGAGTGGTGAGGGTGAGTGGTGAGGGTGAGGGGTGAGTGTGAGGGTGAGTGGTGGTGAGTGGTGAGGGTGAGTGGTGAGGGTGAGTGGTGAGGGTGAGTGGTGAGGGTGAGTGGTGAGAGAGTGGTGAGTGGTGAGGGTGAGGGGTGAGTGGTGAGGGTGAGTGGTGAGGGTGAGTGGTGAGGGTTAGTGGTGAGAGAGTGGTTAGTGGTGAGGGTGAGTGGTGAGAGAGTGGTTAGTGGTGAGGGTGAGTGGTGAGGGGAGGGTGAGGGTTAGTGGTGAGAGAGTGGTTAGTGGTGAGGGTGAGTGGTGAGAGAGTGGTTAGTGGTGAGGGTGAGTGGTGAGGGTGAGTGGTGAGGGTGAGTGGTGAGAGAGTGGTGAGGGTGATTGGTGAGGGTGAGTGGTGAGGGTGAGTGGTGAGGGTGAGTTGTGAGTAAGCTCCAAGATTAATAAACAAAAAATCTCGACAAAAAGTTCATGCGCAGGAATAGAATAATAATGAGATGATCAACCCGTGCTTGTTAAGTTCAACGCGTTCACTACGATATTTAATTATCTCTCGTTGAAATAATCCCGCGAAATTGAGTCGTTAATTAGGCCAGCTGTTAATTAGTAGCGGGCCAATTAAGAAGTCGTTGATGAGGTCAGCTGTTAATTAGTAGCGGGCCAATTAAGAAGTCGTTAATTAGGTCAGCTGTTAATTACCCTGAGGGTTTACCTGAGGCCAATTAATTAAGCAACGTGCTCATTCAATTACAAATTGCGTGTATGACGTGAGTTGACTCGGGTTTTATTTGAATTTTTAAAAAATGCAATTGTGTTAATTTAAGGACAGTGCACATACATTATCAGAGTTGTGTTTTTTGTTTGCATTACGACCGCAGGTATTGTGGTCTGCAAACATGACTCCTTGTAAAAAGGTGTCAGTTTTGTTGCCAGATAGAAGGGTAAAAAAACCAATTATCAAGACAATCCTAGATTGAATAGGAATGTTAAAGACCTCTTAATATCTCGATTTAAAGCTTTCGTGACTGCAGGGATTCATCTTCTTGGTTCTTTCGGTAAAGTCACGTAGAAGGGAAGTAATAAAATAATAAAAATAAAACAAAATAAAATAATTATATTATTTTGTTTTATTTTATTATTTTATTAAGCAACGTGCTCATTCATAATAATAAAAATAAAACAAAATAAAATAATTATATTATTTTGTTTAATTTTTATTATTTTGTTACTTCCCTTCTACGTGACTTTACCGAAAGAACCAAGAAGATGAACCTCTTAGTATCGTTGGAGATTGTCATTTATTTAGCTTAGAGTGGCAAGCTCGACTGGCCACGATGATTTATAGATGTTTGCCTTTTGCTCATTTAACTCTGAGTAACGTTATCTGTGATTGCTTTTTAAATCCTTTATATTAAGTTCACTTGCTTGCTTGCTTACGACCGTGCAAATCTTTCGGTCGTTTTTTAACCCACTTCCCGTGATCCAATCGAGCTGACATTTTGCACACAGACTCGTTGTGCGTGACAATTAATGTTCGTGAAATTTTTTTCCAAAAATGTTCCACTTTATAGGGGGAAAAATGTCATATTAATTTAAAAAAGCAATGTGATAAAAATGAAACTCTTACTCAAGAAAAACAGAAATGAATACTAAAATAAAACCGATGCCACGCATATAAAGTATTATAGTGAAAACTTTGTTTTAACGGGTTAAATTTTTAAACATTAAATTGGCACCCTCGTTATAACTGGTGTGACATATGAGCAGACTGGAGATACAGAAACTAAATACACGTGCGGTTTTATAAATTAATTAACAAGACAAGTATTCACTGGGTAGCCGAGGAAATCACGAGCGCTTGATGATTATTAATTTTGATGTTTGTGATTAATTAGGCTCGCCACACGGAAGCTAATTAACTTTGGAACTTCCATTTAATCCCAAAGCTAATTTTCCAGCTGGGCTGTGCGAACGGCCTTGAACCTGCTCTGAAAGTTTCAGGTTCTTGTGCACTAATTTGTGTGGGAAAAAATGTAACATTAAATGTTATCACAGTATTTGGTTTCTCTTACGGGGTCGTTTATTTATCCGTTTACAACTCTGTCGGCCAACTGTTGGGCAAAGTCTTGGGATCCACACACAGTTTCCCCCAAGGGAGTGTTTTTAATATATATTGTTTTAGAATAACGTTATTCTGTAATCTTTATATTTTGCGAAAGTATCGTACAGGTTATCAAATCGCTGTTTCGCCCGAATAACTACCCTTGTAATCAACGACTTGTTTTGGAAAATTTAATCGGATCGCTAATGGCTCTGATGATGATGACAGTTGCTGTGAGAGTTGTATTTTTAAATCCTTTATATTAAGTTCACTTGCTTGCTTGCGCGCTTAGGACCGTACAAATCTTTCGGTCGTTTTTAACTCACTTCCAATCGAGCTGACATTTTGCACACAGACTCGTTGTGCGTGACAATTTATTTTCGTGAAAATTTTTTCCAAAATTTTCCACTTTTTAGGAATTTTTTTTTCATATTTAATTTAAAATATCAATGTGATAAAAATGAAACTCTTACTCAAGAAAAACAGAAATGAATAATAAAATAAAACCGATGCCACGCATATAAAGGATTTATAGTGAAAAACTTTGTTTTTACGGGTTAATTTTTTTCAAATTTTCTTGCCGTGGATTTCATACCTGATGATGATTGCTTGTGTTGCAGTCGAAACGCCGTGAGAATTTTAATCGGATCGCTAATGCCTCTGATGATGACAGTTGCTGTGAGAGTTGTATTTTACCTCGTTACAATGCCATTGGTCAGTCTAGTGAATGGGTGGCACAGATGCTAATGCAACAGCAATGCCATTTCGAGGGTGTGGAGTTTAGCCTGTTATGTACGAAACTTGAGAACCCTAGCTACATACAATGTCTGCTGCCAGTTTTATAGGGCTGAACATTGAAAATGTCTAAGTGTACAATTATTGCGATTACCATGTCTCTATAGTCGTGGTTGAAGAGACATTGTAATGTTTTTAGACTATTTTATCTTTTCCTGTAATTTCTTGAAATTCTCTTTCGGCTGATCTTCTTGGTTCTTTCGGTAAAGTCACGTAGAAGGGAAGTAATAAAATAATAAAAATAAAACATAATAAAAAAATAATTCTCACGACGTTTCGGCTACAACGCAAGCAGCCGTCTTCAGGTGAAGAATGAGACACTACCAAGCTAGGAGCTTATATATAAGCTGCGTTGGAGGTGGAAGCTGCGTTGGAGGTGGAAGAGCGCCTTAAAAAAAGAATGTGCATATGAAGAGGAATTTAGCATATTCATGGAAAATGCGTAGGTGGTGGGCGGGGGGTTTCAAAGTCATATTATGCCCATGCTATGCAGGATCAGCAGCACCAAGGGGGGTGCAGGGAGTAGCAGTAACAAAGGAAAGGAATGTTAATGATATGTAGCTGCAGTTACTCAACAACCACGTAGAAAACTAAAGTATAAACTACATAAAAACTAAAGTATAAACTGCATAGCACCATCACTATACTTACTATACTCTCCAATAAGCTGAGTTACTAACAGCAAGTAATACATTACAATTCTGCGTCGTAAAAATTATACAATATGCTTCCATCTAAACTTTATTCTCTTACATCACACGAGCATATACCGTACTATATACTGCCATAGATAAACCCAACATTAATGTACATACTGTATTGCTGTAAACCAACCTTTACCTTATACATTTTAATATAACACTATGTATTATTCTACCCACCCTAATGTGTATCGAAATGGTTTATTACGTCCTTCCAATGATTGCTAAGCCAGAATCCATCTTCTTGGTTAAAATTTTCTCTGTGTTTGTATATGTGGATCGCCTCATGAACGAATCTCTCATGATAGCCAGATGGCTTACAAGAACCTCTGTCTTGGAGAAGTCAATATCATGTGAGCCCACTGAGTTGTAACAGTGATCTGCCACGGCTGAGGTGTTTGTCCTACCGTGTTTCAGGTCAGCTTTATGTTCACGGATGCGGTCCGAGACATGTCGTTTGGTTTCCCCAATGTAACTGCTACCACAGAGGCAACTTAGTTTGTAGACGCCAGGGTACTGTATGTCTGGAACCACATCTTTTACAGACGGTACCAGATCACGGATTTTATGTACTGTGTTGAATCGGACCTGGATCTTGTGTTTAATCAGGATTTTGGAGATCTTTTTGTGACCCAGCAATGTAGGGTAAGGTGATGGTCTTGAAAGGCTCCTCAACAGGATCCTTCTTGATGGTTGGAGTGATGGCTTTGCGGATTGTGTAGTCGGGAGTAACCATTAGCCTTAAGAGCTTGGCGTACGTGTTTGAGTTCACTGGCAATGTGTTCATGGTCGGAGATGCATTGGGCTCTATGATATAGAGTCTTGATGAGGGAATTCTTCTGGGATGGATGGTGGTGGGAATCCGGTTTTAGGTAAGCATCCGTATGGGTGGCTTTCCTGTAGACAGAGTGGCTCATTGAACCATCAGGTCTCCTTTTGATTAGGACATCCAAAAAGGGTAGCTTGCCATCTTTTCGACTTCCATGGTGAATCTGATGGCTGGGTGTATGGAGTTGATGTGGTCGAGAAATTGGTCTAGAGCAGCACGGCCATGTGGCCAGATGACAAAAGTGTCGTCTACGTACCTTTTCCATAAGGTCGGGCGTAGAGTGGCAGTCTGGATGGCGTCCGTCTCAAATTTCTCCATGAAGATGTTGGCTACAACCGGAGATAGGGGGGAGCCCATTGGGGTGCCCTCAGTTTGCTTGTAGAAAGTTTCATTCCAGGTGAAGTATGTATTGGTTAAGCAGTGTCTCACCAGGGGGGGTACCCCAGCATTCAGTCCATGATGAACCAAGTCTTCAATGATTGCGATGGTGTCAGGTACAGGAACCTTGGTGAATAAGGAAACCACATCAAAACTGACAAGCAGGTCGTCTGGGGACAGGGCAATCCCCTTGATTGTCGATACCAGGTCAGTAGAGTTTAGTACCGCAGAGGTGGTTTTTCCAGTGAAAGGCCGTAGGATTTCAGACAAAAAACGAGCCAATTTATAGGTGGGGGAGTTGATAGTAGAGACAATGGGACGAAGAGGAGTATCTTCTTTATGTATCTTTGGCAAGCCGTATAATCTTGGTGGCCTGGCTGCAGAAGGTTTCAACGAGAACTGTTTGGTCTGATCAAATAATGCGGTTGAATCAGAAATGATTTTGTTGGTTTTAGTGACGAGGCTGTTGGTGGGGTCTCTTTTTATTTTTGTATAGCTGCCATCGTTGAGTAGTTCTTGAATTTTGTTATTATATTCTATTTTGTCCATGATGACAGTGGCATTGCCTTTGTCGGCTGAGAGGATGACAATGTCATCCCTCTTTTTTAATTGAGCTAATTCAAAACGCTCATCTTTGCTGATGTTGCTAGCTGGCATCTTAGCGTTTTTGAGGGTTGCAGAGATTTCAGATCTTGCTACGTCTGCAGCGATGTGACTCAAGCCCTTGAGAGCTACATCTACTCGAGCAATTATATCATTAACTGGTATGTGTCTAGGTGTGACTGCAAAGTTTAGTCCTTTAGCTAAAACGGATTTCAGACCTTCAGAAATAGAACTGTTACTGCGATTTATTACGACTTTGTTAACATCTAGCTTTTCAATGTGTGGGTCCGGTTTCTTGTTTGAGAGGCGGTTGAATTTGGAAATCAAGTTGTCCTTACATTTAGTCGACATAGCGGCAGCTGAAGAGGCAGTCATTTTTCTACATGTTCCCAATCCGATGTGGACATTGTTGCACTCAAAGATAAGTGTGATTTGTAGAGTGTCTTGTCTAACTGATCTAGTTCGGTGCGCGTAAGTCTGATTTTCTCTGAGATAAGAGCTAAGCTAGTTCTAGACAGAATTCTTTTGGCTGGTTAAGTAAAGACATGCCTTACAATGGCTGCCCATAAAAAAAAAATTTTCATGCATTTGTTTTCTGAGCCATTTGTTTTAGTGGCCAGGTACTGGGCCGATTCTGCTATGAGACCCGAGTGTGTGCTTCGCCGGGGAGAGATGTAAAAATGTAGGTGAAAAATGAAATAAAATTAATAAAAATAAAAGAATAAAAATCACGACGTTCGGATGCAACACAAGCTTCCGTCTTCAGGTGAAACAGTCACAGCAAAATATCTGTTTCACCTGAAGACGGAAGCTTGTGTTGCTTCCGAAACGTTGTGATTTTTCTCTTCTTCTTGGTTCTTTCGGTAAAGTCGTCACGTAGAAGGGAAGTAATAAAATAATAAAAATAAAAATAATAAAATAATTCTCACGACGTTTCGGCCACAACGCAAGCAGCCGTCCTCAGGTGAAAACCAGGTCTGTCGGGGAGACAGCGTCTGAATGAAACAGCACACGTGCTTGGATCATGTATATAAGCTGGGTTGGAAGGGGGGAAAGGGCGCTTCGACAAAATAATTTGCATATCAAGAGGAATTTAGCATATTTATGGGAAATGCAGGAATGTGATTAGTACTACTTATGCCCGTGCATTATGCAGGATTTGTGATTTATGCAGGATTTGTGATTTTTATTCTTAAATTTTAATTTCATTTTTTACCTACGTGACTTTACCGAGTATGAATCCTTGCAGTCGCGAAAGCTTCAAATCTCCAAGATATCAAAATGGATGAGCAGTGCATGTGTAGTGACATAAGAAGGGAGGGGCTGCTGTAGGCTCTGGGTTCCCAGGTGGGTCCAGACGCGTAAGCCTCTGGGCGCCAGGCACTGGGTTCCCAGGGGGTCCAGACGCTTTTAAGCCTTTGGGCGCCAGGCGTTGGGTTCCCAGGCGCTTAAGCCTTTTTGGCGCCGCCAACGGGGGGGGGGGGGGGCTGTGTGTGCTCTGTGGGATGTCTGGTGGCGCACACGGCCCCACCCCTCGTCGGACCAGGCATAAAAGGAGAGCTCCCTGGACGATCGGGGCCCAGTTGTAACTCAAGACCCAAGACCCACGACCAGCCATCTGAAGACCCTGGGATGCTGTGAGAGCCAGTGGTGGGACTCTGGAACTCCCGACTCTACGACCTTGTGAGAGCGAGCGTAGCCAGAGTAGAGTGTCTAGAGTATCTAGGCTGTGTAGCTAGGCTGTGTACCTAGGCTGTAACAGAGTATCAGGACTGTTGGAGTGTTGTATTGTAATAAAGAAGTTACATCTACAAGTGTCTCCGGAACCCGTTACACATGCATCAGGACGATGAGGAGCTGCAACAGCAGCAGCAGCAGCAGTCTCCAAACAATTGGAAGACTCCTTCACGCACCAGGCAGAATGCACCTCAGTCTGTGCAACAGTATCCTCCTGCCTTGGCAGAGGCAGCAACCCAGACTTGTCAGTCTCCACAGGCTCAGCCAGTTAAGCACACCCCACCAGTGCCTAAGGTGTCCACTTCTGGCAGCAGTCAGCGACCGAGTGGAGAGGCGGCTTCTGATACGAACTCCCAAGGTGATCACTTTGACTGCCCCTTGTTCACACACGCGTGCTGCTGTCTAGCTATTAAGACACATTTGAGGTTTTTGTAAATTATATAATTTCACTAATAGGGGTTTTCACCTTTTTTCTGGCAACAAAACTGACACCTTTTGCAAGGAATCATGCTCACATTAACCACAATACTTGCAGTCAAATGCAAACAAAAAACAATACTCTGATAATGTATGCATTGTCTTTGAAACTGATTGGTCCACACCAGAGACAGCTTTCTTTATAGCCTCGTTTCATATGGCGTTCGACCAGATGACGCCAAGTATTGTGGTTAATGTAAGTATGATTCCTTGCAAAAGGTGTCAGTTTTGTTGCCAGAAAAAAGGGGAAAACCCCTATTAGTATATTTTGGTACTGGTGTAGTGGGTTCGAATTAGGTGCACACACACGCAGCTTGGAGGCAACACTATTTATTAAACGGTGAGTAATATAACGCTGTACATGAGGTGGTGACCACCTTCCTCAACTCACTAACACTCTGGAACACGACACAGACTGGACCAGGCAGGCAACGGCCTGCCTGGCCCAGGACGACGACTCGGGACTTGACGACCGATGATGTCTTCACTTCGGAGTACAGTACAACAGCCTCGCTCTGCGTTCACACCACGCTTATATCTGCTTTGGCGTGGCTGGCTCCTCCCCGGCGTGGCTGTCTCTCTCCAGGCCACGCCTCCCTTCCCAGGCCACGCCTCCCTTCCCCCCACGTCTGGGAAGGTCCGGATCCCTCCACCACGTGACTCCCCAGGCACCCCCTTGGGCCCCCAGCCTTCGTACAGGCCGACACAGTAGTGACCGTTCTATGTCACTACACTGGCAAAGGAGGCCCCATGATGTAGCTGCTCACCCCGAGCCCTTATTACTCTGGTAGTGCGTTGTCTTGAACTGTGCGCCTTTTGGCATCATCTGGTCGAACACCGTATGAGACGAGGCTCCAAAGAAAGCTGTCTCTGGTGTGGACCAATCAGTTTCAAAGACAATGCATACATTATCAGAATATTGTTTATTGTTTGCATTTGACTGCAAGTATTGTGGTTAATGTAAGCATGATTCCTTGCAAAAGGTGTCAGGTTTGTTGCCAGAAAAAAGGGGGAAAACCCTATTCTTGGTTCTTTCGGTAAAGTCACGTAGAAGGGAAGTAATAAAAAAAACATAATAAAATAATATATTTTATTATATAATATTATTATATAATATTCTTATATTATTTTATTATATTGTATTATTTTATATTATATTATTTTATTTTATTATGTTTTATTTTTTATTTTATTACTTCCCTTCTATGTGACTTTACCAAAAGAACCAAGAAGATGAATCCCTGCAGTCACGAAAGCTTTAAAGGGAAAAACCCTATTAGTATACGGAATGTCAGCGTGTAGATGTGAAGTGATCGTGACTGCAAGGATTCTACTCTTTGGTTTCCGTCGGTAAAGTCACTTCGGTGAGAAAAGAAAACAACTAAAATCACGACGTTTTGAAGGCAACACGAGCCTCCGTCTGCAGGTGGAGTATGAACCCTTGCAGTCACCCGCCCCCCTGCCCTTAGCCGGTGTATATGAGGTGGTGTGTCTCTTAGGACTCTCTTCACTTGACACGGTCACTTTGCTGTGACGGTTCCATCTGAAGACGGAAGCTTGTGTTGCTTCTGAGACGTCGTGATTTAATTTTGTTGTTTTTCTTTTTCACCCACGTGACTTTACCGAAGAAACCGAAGAGTTGAAATACGAGTGCTTTGGATTACAAACACGTTTTCGGAACGAATTAAGCTCGCAATCCGAGGTTTTACTGCATAGACGCGTGAGTCGCGTGTGACTATGTGTATTTGCATTCCCCTGTGCCTCCATACTGATGCGTAGGTGGTGTGGATATTCTTCTTGCTGTCTGCGGCTGTCGCTTCCTCTGACGCTTCCTTTGCAGAATTGGTCTGATGGAGCAAAGACGCTCAGCGCAGCTCGGGACGACAAGTCAAGAATGCGACCAGCGTGGATACAGCACGGATCCGACTGGAAATTTGACACGGCACCAGAGAACACACACCAGGAGAGAAACCATTCAAGTGTGTGCGAGTGAAGGCATTTTCACGGTCTCTGCTCTGAAAGAACACCAGAGAACACACAGGAGAGAAAC
>NW_026891574.1:0-25776 GCF_015708825.2 Lethenteron reissneri
CCATAAAAACGGTAGAAATTGGCCGGGATTGCTCTCATGTGCGTTACGGGGCCTCGTTTCTCTCGCTCCGAATTCCCGGGAGCTGGCAAAACGCTCATTATAGTGTCGCCAAATATCGTCCGAACGTCACGAAACTTCCACACGCTTTCCAGCAGATTTGCTCGTGCACCAAAAAAAGTCAAAATTTTTACACACGACCCCAGCAAACGGTAGAAATTGGCCGGATTGCTCTCATGTGAGTTACGGGGCCTCGTTTCTCTCGCTCCGGATTCCCTGAAGCTGGGAAATCGCTCATTTAGTGTCGCCAAATATCGTACGAACGTCACGAAACTTCCACACGCCTTTCCAGCAGATTTTCTCGTGCACCAAAAAAGTCAAAATTTTTACACACAGACCCCATCAAACGGTAGAAATTGGCCGGGATTGCTCTCATGTGAGTTACGGGGCCTCGTTTCTCTCGCTCCGAATTCCCTGAAGCTGGGAAATCGCAATTTTTTGTGTCGCCAAATATCGTACGAACGTCACGAACCTTCCACACGCTTTTCCAGCAGATTTGCTCGTGCACCCAAAAAACGTCAAAATTTTTACACATAGACCCCATCAAACGGTAGAAATTGGCCGGGATTGCTCTCATGTGCGTTACGGGGCCTCGTTTCTCTCGCTCCGAATTCCCTGGAGCTGGCAAAACGCTCATTATAGTGTCGCCAAATATCGTCCGAACGTCACGAAACTTCCACACGCTTTTCCAGCACACATAGACCCCATAAACGGTAGAAATTGGCCGGGATTGCTCTCATGTGCGTTACGGGGCCTCGTTTCTCTCGCTCCGAATTCCCTGGAGCTGGCAAAACGCTCATTATAGTGTCGCCAAATATCGTCCGAACGTCACGAAACTTCCACACGCTTTTCCAGCACACATAGACCCCATCAAACGGTAGAAATTGGCCGGGATTGCTCTCATGTGCGTTACGGGGCCTCGTTTCTCTCGCTCCGAATTCCCTGGAGCTGGCAAACGCTCATTATAGTGTCGCCAAATATCGTCCGAACGTCACGAAACTTCCACACGCTTTTCCAGCACACATAGACCCCATCAAACGGTAGAAATTGGCCGGGATTGCTCTCATGTGCGTTACGGGGCCTCGTTTCTCTCGCTCCGAATTCCCTGGAGCTGGGAAATCGCTCATTTTAGTGTCGCCAAATATCGTAGGAACGTCACGAACCTTCCACACGCTTTTCCAGCAGATTTGCTCGTGCACCAAAAAACTTCAAAATTTTTACACATAGACCCCATCAAACGGTAGAAATTGGCCGGGATTGCTCTCATGTGAGTTACGGGGCCTCGTTTCTCTCGCTCCGAATTCCCTGAAGCTGGGAAATCGCTCATTATAGTGTCGCCAAATATCGTCCGAACGTCACGAAACTTCCACACGCTTTTCCAGCACACATAGACCCCATCAAACGGTAGAAATTGGCCGGGATTGCTCTCATGTGCGTTACGGGGCCTCGTTTCTCTCGCTCCGAATTCCCTGGAGCTGGGAAATCGCTCATTTTAGTGTCGCCAAATATCGTAGGAACGTCACGAACCTTCCACACGCTTTTCCAGCAGATTTGCTCGTGCACCAAAAAACTTCAAAATTTTTACACATAGACCCCATCAAACGGTAGAAATTGGCCGGGATTGCTCTCATGTGAGTTACGGGGCCTCGTTTCTCTCGCTCCGAATTCCCTGAAGCTGGGAAATCGCTCATTATAGTGTCGCCAAATATCGTCGGAACGTCACGAAACTTCCACACGCTTTTCCAGCACACATAGACCCCATCAAACGGTAGAAATTGGCCGGGATTGCTCTCATGTGCGTTACGGGGCCTCGTTTCTCTCGCTCCGAATTCCCTGGAGCTGGCAAAACGCTCATTATAGTGTCGCCAAATATGGTCCGAACGTCACGAAACTTCCACACGCCTTTCCAGCAGATTTGCTCGTGTACCAAAAAAAGTCAAAATTTTTACACATAGACCCCATCAAACGGTAGAAATTGGCCGGGATTGCTCTCATGTGCGTTACGGGGCCTCGTTTCTCTCGCTCCGAATTCCCTGGAGCTGGCAAAACGCTCATTATAGTGTCGCCAAATATCGTCCGAACGTCACGAAACTTCCACACGCTTTTCCAGCACACATAGACCCCATCAAACGGTAGAAATTGGCCGGGATTGCTCTCATGTGCGTTACGGAGCATCGTTTCTCTCGCTCCGAATTCCCTGAAGCTGGGAAATCGCAATTTTTTGTGTCGCCAAATATCGTACGAACGTCACGAACCTTCCACACGCTTTTCCAGCAGATTTTCTCGTGCACCAAAAAAAGTCAAAATTTTTACACACAGACCCCATCAAACGGTAGAAATTGGCCGGGATTGCTCTCATGTGCGTTACGGAGCATCGTTTCTTTCGCTCCGAATTCCCTGGAGCTGGCAAAACGCTCATTTTATTGTCGCCAAATATGGTCCGAACGTCACGAAACTTCCACACGCCTTTCCAGCAGATTTGCTCGTGCACCAAAAAAAGTCAAAATTTTTACACATAGACCCCATCAAACGGTAGAAATTGGCCGGGATTGCTCTCATGTGCGTTACGGGGCCTCGTTTCTCTCGCTCCGAATTCCCTGAAGCTGGCAAAACGCTCATTATAGTGTCGCCAAATATCGTCCGAACGTCACGAAACTTCCACACGCCTTTCCAGCAGATTTTCTCGTGCACCAAAAAAAGTCAAAATTTTTACACACAGACCCCATCAAACGGTAGAAATTGGCCGGGATTGCTCTCATGTGAGTTACGGGGCCTCGTTTCTCTCGCTCCGAATTCCCTGAAGCTGGGAAATCGCAATTTTTTGTGTCGCCAAATATCGTACGAACGTCACGAACCTTCCACACGCTTTTCCAGCAGATTTGCTCGTGCACCAAAAAACGTCAAAATTTTTACACATAGACCCCATCAAACGGTAGAAATTGGCCGGGATTGCTCTCATGTGCGTTACGGGGCCTCGTTTCTCTCGCTCCGAATTCCCTGGAGCTGGCAAAACGCTCATTATAGTGTCGCCAAATATCGTCCGAACGTCACGAAACTTCCACACGCTTTTCCAGCACACATAGACCCCATAAAACGGTAGAAATTGGCCGGGATTGCTCTCATGTGCGTTACGGGGCCTCGTTTCTCTCGCTCCGAATTCCCTGGAGCTGGCAAAACGCTCATTATAGTGTCGCCAAATATCGTCCGAACGTCACGAAACTTCCACACGCTTTTCCAGCACACATAGACCCCATCAAACGGTAGAAATTGGCCGGGATTGCTCTCATGTGAGTTACGGGGCCTCGTTTCTCTCGCTCCAAATTCCCTGAAGCTGGGAAATCGCAATTTTTTGTGTCGCCAAATATCGTCCGAACGTCACGAAACTTCCACACGCCTTTCCAGCAGATTTGCTCGTGCACCAAAAAAAGTCAAAATTTTTACACACAGACCCCATCAAACGGTAGAAATTGGCCGGGATTGCTCTCATGTGCGTTACGGAGCATCGTTTCTTTCGCTCCGAATTCCCTGGAGCTGGCAAAACGCTCATTTTAGTGTCGCCAAATATGGTCCGAACGTCACGAAACTTCCACACGCCTTTCCAGCAGATTTGCTCGTGCACCAAAAAAAGTCAAAATTTTTACACATAGACCCCATCAAACGGTAGAAATTGGCCGGGATTGCTCTCATGTGAGTTACGGGGCCTCGTTTCTCTCGCTCCAAATTCCCTGAAGCTGGGAAATCGCAATTTTTTGTGTCGCCAAATATCGTCCGAACGTCACGAAACTTCCACACGCCTTTCCAGCAGATTTGCTCGTGCACCAAAAAAAGTCAAAATTTTACACACAGACCCCATCAAACGGTAGAAATTGGCCGGGATTGCTCTCATGTGCGTTACGGAGCATCGTTTCTTTCGCTCCGAATTCCCTGGAGCTGGCAAAACGCTCATTTTAGTGTCGCCAAATATGGTCCGAACGTCACGAAACTTCCACACGCCTTTCCAGCAGATTTGCTCGTGTACCAAAAAAAGTCAAAATTTTTACACATAGACCCCATCAAACGGTAGAAATTGGCCGGGATTGCTCTCATGTGCGTTACGGGGCCTCGTTTCTCTCGCTCCGAATTCCCTGGAGCTGGCAAAACGCTCATTATAGTGTCGCCAAATATCGTCCGAACGTCACGAAACTTCCACACGCTTTTCCAGCACACATAGACCCCATCAAACGGTAGAAATTGGCCGGGATTGCTCTCATGTGCGTTACGGAGCATCGTTTCTCTCGCTCCGAATTCCCTGAAGCTGGGAAATCGCAATTTTTTGTGTCGCCAAATATCGTACGAACGTCACGAACCTTCCACACGCTTTTCCAGCAGATTTTCTCGTGCACCAAAAAAAGTCAAAATTTTTACACACAGACCCCATCAAACGGTAGAAATTGGCCGGGATTGCTCTCATGTGCGTTACGGAGCATCGTTTCTTTCGCTCCGAATTCCCTGGAGCTGGCAAAACGCTCATTTTATTGTCGCCAAATATGGTCCGAACGTCACGAAACTTCCACACGCCTTTCCAGCAGATTTGCTCGTGCACCAAAAAAAGTCAAAATTTTTACACATAGACCCCATCAAACGGTAGAAATTGGCCGGGATTGCTCTCATGTGCGTTACGGGGCCTCGTTTCTCTCGCTCCGAATTCCCTGGAGCTGGCAAAACGCTCATTATAGTGTCGCCAAATATCGTCCGAACGTCACGAAACTTCCACACGCCTTTCCAGCAGATTTGCTCGTGCACCAAAAAAAGTCAAAATTTTTACACACAGACCCCATCAAACGGTAGAAATTGGCCGGGATTGCTCTCATGTGAGTTACGGGGCCTCGTTTCTCTCGCTCCGAATTCCCTGAAGCTGGGAAATCGCTCATTATAGTGTCGCCAAATATCGTCCGAACGTCACGAAACTTCCACACGCCTTTCCAGCAGATTTTCTCGTGCACCAAAAAAAGTCAAAATTTTTACACACAGACCCCATCAAACGGTAGAAATTGGCCGGGATTGCTCTCATGTGAGTTACGGGGCCTCGTTTCTCTCGCTCCGAATTCCCTGAAGCTGGGAAATCGCAATTTTTTGTGTCGCCAAATATCGTACGAACGTCACGAACCTTCCACACGCTTTTCCAGCAGATTTGCTCGTGCACCAAAAAACGTCAAAATTTTTACACATAGACCCCATCAAACGGTAGAAATTGGCCGGGATTGCTCTCATGTGCGTTACGGGGCCTCGTTTCTCTCGCTCCGAATTCCCTGGAGCTGGCAAAACGCTCATTATAGTGTCGCCAAATATCGTCCGAACGTCACGAAACTTCCACACGCTTTTCCAGCACACATAGACCCCATAAAACGGTAGAAATTGGCCGGGATTGCTCTCATGTGCGTTACGGGGCCTCGTTTCTCTCGCTCCGAATTCCCTGGAGCTGGCAAAACGCTCATTATAGTGTCGCCAAATATCGTCCGAACGTCACGAAACTTCCACACGCTTTTCCAGCACACATAGACCCCATCAAACGGTAGAAATTGGCCGGGATTGCTCTCATGTGCGTTACGGGGCCTCGTTTCTCTCGCTCCGAATTCCCTGGAGCTGGCAAAACGCTCATTATAGTGTCGCCAAATATCGTCCGAACGTCACGAAACTTCCACACGCTTTTCCAGCACACATAGACCCCATCAAACGGTAGAAATTGGCCGGGATTGCTCTCATGTGCGTTACGGGGCCTCGTTTCTCTCGCTCCGAATTCCCTGGAGCTGGGAAATCGCTCATTTTAGTGTCGCCAAATATCGTAGGAACGTCACGAACCTTCCACACGCTTTTCCAGCAGATTTGCTCGTGCACCAAAAAACTTCAAAATTTTTACACATAGACCCCATCAAACGGTAGAAATTGGCCGGGATTGCTCTCATGTGAGTTACGGGGCCTCGTTTCTCTCGCTCCGAATTCCCTGAAGCTGGGAAATCGCTCATTATAGTGTCGCCAAATATCGTCCGAACGTCACGAAACTTCCACACGCTTTTCCAGCACACATAGACCCCATCAAACGGTAGAAATTGGCCGGGATTGCTCTCATGTGCGTTACGGGGCCTCGTTTCTCTCGCTCCGAATTCCCTGGAGCTGGGAAATCGCTCATTTTAGTGTCGCCAAATATCGTAGGAACGTCACGAACCTTCCACACGCTTTTCCAGCAGATTTGCTCGTGCACCAAAAAACTTCAAAATTTTTACACATAGACCCCATCAAACGGTAGAAATTGGCCGGGATTGCTCTCATGTGAGTTACGGGGCCTCGTTTCTCTCGCTCCGAATTCCCTGAAGCTGGGAAATCGCTCATTATAGTGTCGCCAAATATCGTCGGAACGTCACGAAACTTCCACACGCTTTTCCAGCACACATAGACCCCATCAAACGGTAGAAATTGGCCGGGATTGCTCTCATGTGCGTTACGGGGCCTCGTTTCTCTCGCTCCGAATTCCCTGGAGCTGGCAAAACGCTCATTATAGTGTCGCCAAATATGGTCCGAACGTCACGAAACTTCCACACGCCTTTCCAGCAGATTTGCTCGTGTACCAAAAAAAGTCAAAATTTTTACACATAGACCCCATCAAACGGTAGAAATTGGCCGGGATTGCTCTCATGTGCGTTACGGGGCCTCGTTTCTCTCGCTCCGAATTCCCTGGAGCTGGCAAAACGCTCATTATAGTGTCGCCAAATATCGTCCGAACGTCACGAAACTTCCACACGCTTTTCCAGCACACATAGACCCCATCAAACGGTAGAAATTGGCCGGGATTGCTCTCATGTGCGTTACGGAGCATCGTTTCTCTCGCTCCGAATTCCCTGAAGCTGGGAAATCGCAATTTTTTGTGTCGCCAAATATCGTACGAACGTCACGAACCTTCCACACGCTTTTCCAGCAGATTTTCTCGTGCACCAAAAAAAGTCAAAATTTTTACACACAGACCCCATCAAACGGTAGAAATTGGCCGGGATTGCTCTCATGTGCGTTACGGAGCATCGTTTCTTTCGCTCCGAATTCCCTGGAGCTGGCAAAACGCTCATTTTATTGTCGCCAAATATGGTCCGAACGTCACGAAACTTCCACACGCCTTTCCAGCAGATTTGCTCGTGCACCAAAAAAAGTCAAAATTTTTACACATAGACCCCATCAAACGGTAGAAATTGGCCGGGATTGCTCTCATGTGCGTTACGGGGCCTCGTTTCTCTCGCTCCGAATTCCCTGGAGCTGGCAAAACGCTCATTATAGTGTCGCCAAATATCGTCCGAACGTCACGAAACTTCCACACGCCTTTCCAGCAGATTTGCTCGTGCACCAAAAAAAGTCAAAATTTTTACACACAGACCCCATCAAACGGTAGAAATTGGCCGGGATTGCTCTCATGTGAGTTACGGGGCCTCGTTTCTCTCGCTCCGAATTCCCTGAAGCTGGGAAATCGCTCATTATAGTGTCGCCAAATATCGTCCGAACGTCACGAAACTTCCACACGCCTTTCCAGCAGATTTTCTCGTGCACCAAAAAAAGTCAAAATTTTTACACACAGACCCCATCAAACGGTAGAAATTGGCCGGGATTGCTCTCATGTGAGTTACGGGGCCTCGTTTCTCTCGCTCCGAATTCCCTGAAGCTGGGAAATCGCAATTTTTTGTGTCGCCAAATATCGTACGAACGTCACGAACCTTCCACACGCTTTTCCAGCAGATTTGCTCGTGCACCAAAAAACGTCAAAATTTTTACACATAGACCCCATCAAACGGTAGAAATTGGCCGGGATTGCTCTCATGTGCGTTACGGGGCCTCGTTTCTCTCGCTCCGAATTCCCTGGAGCTGGCAAAACGCTCATTATAGTGTCGCCAAATATCGTCCGAACGTCACGAAACTTCCACACGCTTTTCCAGCACACATAGACCCCATAAAACGGTAGAAATTGGCCGGGATTGCTCTCATGTGCGTTACGGGGCCTCGTTTCTCTCGCTCCGAATTCCCTGGAGCTGGCAAAACGCTCATTATAGTGTCGCCAAATATCGTCCGAACGTCACGAAACTTCCACACGCTTTTCCAGCACACATAGACCCCATCAAACGGTAGAAATTGGCCGGGATTGCTCTCATGTGCGTTACGGGGCCTCGTTTCTCTCGCTCCGAATTCCCTGGAGCTGGCAAAACGCTCATTATAGTGTCGCCAAATATCGTCCGAACGTCACGAAACTTCCACACGCTTTTCCAGCACACATAGACCCCATCAAACGGTAGAAATTGGCCGGGATTGCTCTCATGTGAGTTACGGGGCCTCGTTTCTCTCGCTCCGAATTCCCTGAAGCTGGGAAATCGCTCATTATAGTGTCGCCAAATATCGTCCGAACGTCACGAAACTTCCACACGCTTTTCCAGCACACATAGACCCCATCAAACGGTAGAAATTGGCCGGGATTGCTCTCATGTGCGTTACGGGGCCTCGTTTCTCTCGCTCCGAATTCCCTGGAGCTGGGAAATCGCTCATTTTAGTGTCGCCAAATATCGTAGGAACGTCACGAACCTTCCACACGCTTTTCCAGCAGATTTGCTCGTGCACCAAAAAACTTCAAAATTTTTACACATAGACCCCATCAAACGGTAGAAATTGGCCGGGATTGCTCTCATGTGAGTTACGGGGCCTCGTTTCTCTCGCTCCGAATTCCCTGAAGCTGGGAAATCGCTCATTATAGTGTCGCCAAATATCGTCCGAACGTCACGAAACTTCCACACGCCTTTCCAGCAGATTTTCTCGTGCACCAAAAAAAGTCAAAATTTTTACACACAGACCCCATCAAACGGTAGAAATTGGCCGGGATTGCTCTCATGTGAGTTACGGGGCCTCGTTTCTCTCGCTCCGAATTCCCTGAAGCTGGGAAATCGCAATTTTTTGTGTCGCCAAATATCGTACGAACGTCACGAACCTTCCACACGCTTTTCCAGCAGATTTGCTCGTGCACCAAAAAACGTCAAAATTTTTACACATAGACCCCATCAAACGGTAGAAATTGGCCGGGATTGCTCTCATGTGCGTTACGGGGCCTCGTTTCTCTCGCTCCGAATTCCCTGGAGCTGGCAAAACGCTCATTATAGTGTCGCCAAATATCGTCCGAACGTCACGAAACTTCCACACGCTTTTCCAGCACACATAGACCCCATAAAACGGTAGAAATTGGCCGGGATTGCTCTCATGTGCGTTACGGGGCCTCGTTTCTCTCGCTCCGAATTCCCTGGAGCTGGCAAAACGCTCATTATAGTGTCGCCAAATATCGTCCGAACGTCACGAAACTTCCACACGCTTTTCCAGCACACATAGACCCCATCAAACGGTAGAAATTGGCCGGGATTGCTCTCATGTGCGTTACGGGGCCTCGTTTCTCTCGCTCCGAATTCCCTGGAGCTGGCAAAACGCTCATTATAGTGTCGCCAAATATCGTCCGAACGTCACGAAACTTCCACACGCTTTTCCAGCACACATAGACCCCATCAAACGGTAGAAATTGGCCGGGATTGCTCTCATGTGCGTTACGGAGCATCGTTTCTCTCGCTCCGAATTCCCTGAAGCTGGGAAATCGCAATTTTTTGTGTCGCCAAATATCGTACGAACGTCACGAACCTTCCACACGCTTTTCCAGCAGATTTTCTCGTGCACCAAAAAAAGTCAAAATTTTTACACACAGACCCCATCAAACGGTAGAAATTGGCCGGGATTGCTCTCATGTGCGTTACGGAGCATCGTTTCTTTCGCTCCGAATTCCCTGGAGCTGGCAAAACGCTCATTATAGTGTCGCCAAATATGGTCCGAACGTCACGAAACTTCCACACGCCTTTCCAGCAGATTTGCTCGTGTACCAAAAAAAGTCAAAATTTTTACACATAGACCCCATCAAACGGTAGAAATTGGCCGGGATTGCTCTCATGTGCGTTACGGGGCCTCGTTTCTCTCGCTCCGAATTCCCTGGAGCTGGCAAAACGCTCATTATAGTGTCGCCAAATATCGTCCGAACGTCACGAAACTTCCACACGCTTTTCCAGCACACATAGACCCCATCAAACGGTAGAAATTGGCCGGGATTGCTCTCATGTGCGTTACGGAGCATCGTTTCTCTCGCTCCGAATTCCCTGAAGCTGGGAAATCGCAATTTTTTGTGTCGCCAAATATCGTACGAACGTCACGAACCTTCCACACGCTTTTCCAGCAGATTTTCTCGTGCACCAAAAAAAGTCAAAATTTTTACACACAGACCCCATCAAACGGTAGAAATTGGCCGGGATTGCTCTCATGTGCGTTACGGAGCATCGTTTCTTTCGCTCCGAATTCCCTGGAGCTGGCAAAACGCTCATTTTATTGTCGCCAAATATGGTCCGAACGTCACGAAACTTCCACACGCCTTTCCAGCAGATTTGCTCGTGCACCAAAAAAAGTCAAAATTTTTACACATAGACCCCATCAAACGGTAGAAATTGGCCGGGATTGCTCTCATGTGCGTTACGGGGCCTCGTTTCTCTCGCTCCGAATTCCCTGGAGCTGGCAAAACGCTCATTATAGTGTCGCCAAATATCGTCCGAACGTCACGAAACTTCCACACGCCTTTCCAGCAGATTTGCTCGTGCACCAAAAAAAGTCAAAATTTTTACACACAGACCCCATCAAACGGTAGAAATTGGCCGGGATTGCTCTCATGTGCGTTACGGGGCCTCGTTTCTCTCGCTCCGAATTCCCTGGAGCTGGCAAAACGCTCATTATAGTGTCGCCAAATATCGTCCGAACGTCACGAAACTTCCACACGCTTTTCCAGCACACATAGACCCCATCAAACGGTAGAAATTGGCCGGGATTGCTCTCATGTGCGTTACGGGGCCTCGTTTCTCTCGCTCCGAATTCCCTGGAGCTGGGAAATCGCTCATTTTAGTGTCGCCAAATATCGTAGGAACGTCACGAACCTTCCACACGCTTTTCCAGCAGATTTGCTCGTGCACCAAAAAACTTCAAAATTTTTACACATAGACCCCATCAAACGGTAGAAATTGGCCGGGATTGCTCTCATGTGAGTTACGGGGCCTCGTTTCTCTCGCTCCGAATTCCCTGGAGCTGGGAAATCGCTCATTTTAGTGTCGCCAAATATCGTAGGAACGTCACGAACCTTCCACACGCTTTTCCAGCAGATTTGCTCGTGCACCAAAAAACGTCAAAATTTTTACACATAGACCCCATCAAACGGTAGAAATTGGCCGGGATTGCTCTCATGTGCGTTACGGGGCCTCGTTTCTCTCGCTCCGAATTCCCTGAAGCTGGGAAATCGCAATTTTTTGTGTCGCCAAATATCGTAGCAACGTCACGAACCTTCCACACGCTTTTCCAGCAGATTTTCTCGTGCACCAAAAAAAGTCAAAATTTTTACACACAGACCCCATCAAACGGTAGAAATTGGCCGGGATTGCTCTCATGTGCGTTACGGAGCATCGTTTCTTTCGCTCCGAATTCCCTGGAGCTGGCAAAACGCTCATTTTAGTGTCGCCAAATATGGTCCGAACGTCACGAAACTTCCACACGCCTTTCCAGCAGATTTGCTCGTGCACCAAAAAAAGTCAAAATTTTTACACATAGACCCCATCAAACGGTAGAAATTGGCCGGGATTGCTCTCATGTAAGTTACGGGGCCTCGTTTCTCTCGCTCCAAATTCCCTGAAGCTGGGAAATCGCAATTTTTTGTGTCGCCAAATATCGTCCGAACGTCACGAAACTTCCACACGCCTTTCCAGCAGATTTGCTCGTGCACCAAAAAAAGTCAAAATTTTTACACACAGACCCCATCAAACGGTAGAAATTGGCCGGGATTGCTCTCATGTGCGTTACGGAGCATCGTTTCTTTCGCTCCGAATTCCCTGGAGCTGGCAAAACGCTCATTTTAGTGTCGCCAAATATGGTCCGAACGTCACGAAACTTCCACACGCCTTTCCAGCAGATTTGCTCGTGTACCAAAAAAAGTCAAAATTTTTACACATAGACCCCATCAAACGGTAGAAATTGGACGGGATTGCTCTCACGTGCGTTACGGGGCCTCGTTTCTCTCGCTCCGAATTCCCTGGAGCTGGCAAAACGCTCATTATAGTGTCGCCAAATATCGTCCGAACGTCACGAAACTTCCACACGCTTTTCCAGCACACATAGACCCCATCAAACGGTAGAAATTGGACGGGATTGCTCTCATGTGCGTTACGGGGCCTCGTTTCTCTCGCTCCGAATTCCCTGAAGCTGGGAAATCGCTCATTATAGTGTCGCCAAATATCGTCCGAACGTCACGAAACTTCCACACGCTTTTCCAGCACACATAGACCCCATCAAACGGTAGAAATTGGCCGGGATTGCTCTCATGTGCGTTACGGGGCCTCGTTTCTCTCGCTCCGAATTCCCTGGAGCTGGGAAATCGCTCATTTTAGTGTCGCCAAATATCGTAGGAACGTCACGAACCTTCCACACGCTTTTCCAGCAGATTTGCTCGTGCACCAAAAAACTTCAAAATTTTTACACATAGACCCCATCAAACGGTAGAAATTGGCCGGGATTGCTCTCATGTGAGTTACGGGGCCTCGTTTCTCTCGCTCCGAATTCCCTGGAGCTGGGAAATCGCTCATTTTAGTGTCGCCAAATATCGTAGGAACGTCACGAACCTTCCACACGCTTTTCCAGCAGATTTGCTCGTGCACCAAAAAACGTCAAAATTTTTACACATAGACCCCATCAAACGGTAGAAATTGGCCGGGATTGCTCTCATGTGCGTTACGGGGCCTCGTTTCTCTCGCTCCGAATTCCCTGAAGCTGGGAAATCGCAATTTTTTGTGTCGCCAAATATCGTAGCAACGTCACGAACCTTCCACACGCTTTTCCAGCAGATTTTCTCGTGCACCAAAAAAAGTCAAAATTTTTACACACAGACCCCATCAAACGGTAGAAATTGGCCGGGATTGCTCTCATGTGCGTTACGGGGCCTCGTTTCTCTCGCTCCGAATTCCCTGGAGCTGGCAAAACGCTCATTATAGTGTCGCCAAATATCGTCCGAACGTCACGAAACTTCCACACGCTTTTCCAGCACACATAGACCCCATCAAACGGTAGAAATTGGCCGGGATTGCTCTCATGTGCGTTACGGGGCCTCGTTTCTCTCGCTCCGAATTCCCTGGAGCTGGGAAATCGCTCATTTTAGTGTCGCCAAATATCGTAGGAACGTCACGAACCTTCCACACGCTTTTCCAGCAGATTTGCTCGTGCACCAAAAAACTTCAAAATTTTTACACATAGACCCCATCAAACGGTAGAAATTGGCCGGGATTGCTCTCATGTGAGTTACGGGGCCTCGTTTCTCTCGCTCCGAATTCCCTGGAGCTGGGAAATCGCTCATTTTAGTGTCGCCAAATATCGTAGGAACGTCACGAACCTTCCACACGCTTTTCCAGCAGATTTGCTCGTGCACCAAAAAACGTCAAAATTTTTACACATAGACCCCATCAAACGGTAGAAATTGGCCGGGATTGCTCTCATGTGCGTTACGGGGCCTCGTTTCTCTCGCTCCGAATTCCCTGAAGCTGGGAAATCGCAATTTTTTGTGTCGCCAAATATCGTAGCAACGTCACGAACCTTCCACACGCTTTTCCAGCAGATTTTCTCGTGCACCAAAAAAAGTCAAAATTTTTACACACAGACCCCATCAAACGGTAGAAATTGGCCGGGATTGCTCTCATGTGCGTTACGGGGCCTCGTTTCTCTCGCTCCGAATTCCCTGGAGCTGGCAAAACGCTCATTATAGTGTCGCCAAATATCGTCCGAACGTCACGAAACTTCCACACGCTTTTCCAGCACACATAGACCCCATCAAACGGTAGAAATTGGACGGGATTGCTCTCACGTGCGTTACGGGGCCTCGTTTCTCTCGCTCCGAATTCCCTGGAGCTGGCAAAACGCTCATTATAGTGTCGCCAAATATCGTCCGAACGTCACGAACCTTCCACACGCTTTTCCAGCACACATAGACCCCATCAAACGGTAGAAATTGGCCGGGATTGCTCTCATGTGCGTTACGGGGCCTCGTTTCTCTCGCTCCGAATTCCCTGGAGCTGGCAAAACGCTCATTATAGTGTCGCCAAATATCGTCCGAACGTCACGAAACTTCCACACGCTTTTCCAGCACACATAGACCCCATCAAACGGTAGAAATTGGCCGGGATTGCTCTCATGTGCGTTACGGAGCATCGTTTCTCTCGCTCCGAATTCCCTGAAGCTGGGAAATCGCAATTTTTTGTGTCGCCAAATATCGTACGAACGTCACGAACCTTCCACACGCTTTTCCAGCAGATTTTCTCGTGCACCAAAAAAAGTCAAAATTTTTACACACAGACCCCATCAAACGGTAGAAATTGGCCGGGATTGCTCTCATGTGCGTTACGGAGCATCGTTTCTTTCGCTCCGAATTCCCTGGAGCTGGCAAAACGCTCATTATAGTGTCGCCAAATATGGTCCGAACGTCACGAAACTTCCACACGCCTTTCCAGCAGATTTGCTCGTGTACCAAAAAAAGTCAAAATTTTTACACATAGACCCCATCAAACGGTAGAAATTGGCCGGGATTGCTCTCATGTGCGTTACGGGGCCTCGTTTCTCTCGCTCCGAATTCCCTGGAGCTGGCAAAACGCTCATTATAGTGTCGCCAAATATCGTCCGAACGTCACGAAACTTCCACACGCTTTTCCAGCACACATAGACCCCATCAAACGGTAGAAATTGGCCGGGATTGCTCTCATGTGCGTTACGGAGCATCGTTTCTCTCGCTCCGAATTCCCTGAAGCTGGGAAATCGCAATTTTTTGTGTCGCCAAATATCGTACGAACGTCACGAACCTTCCACACGCTTTTCCAGCAGATTTTCTCGTGCACCAAAAAAAGTCAAAATTTTTACACACAGACCCCATCAAACGGTAGAAATTGGCCGGGATTGCTCTCATGTGCGTTACGGAGCATCGTTTCTTTCGCTCCGAATTCCCTGGAGCTGGCAAAACGCTCATTTTATTGTCGCCAAATATGGTCCGAACGTCACGAAACTTCCACACGCCTTTCCAGCAGATTTGCTCGTGCACCAAAAAAAGTCAAAATTTTTACACATAGACCCCATCAAACGGTAGAAATTGGCCGGGATTGCTCTCATGTGCGTTACGGGGCCTCGTTTCTCTCGCTCCGAATTCCCTGGAGCTGGCAAAACGCTCATTATAGTGTCGCCAAATATCGTCCGAACGTCACGAAACTTCCACACGCCTTTCCAGCAGATTTGCTCGTGCACCAAAAAAAGTCAAAATTTTTACACACAGACCCCATCAAACGGTAGAAATTGGCCGGGATTGCTCTCATGTGCGTTACGGGGCCTCGTTTCTCTCGCTCCGAATTCCCTGGAGCTGGCAAAACGCTCATTATAGTGTCGCCAAATATCGTCCGAACGTCACGAAACTTCCACACGCTTTTCCAGCACACATAGACCCCATCAAACGGTAGAAATTGGCCGGGATTGCTCTCATGTGCGTTACGGGGCCTCGTTTCTCTCGCTCCGAATTCCCTGGAGCTGGGAAATCGCTCATTTTAGTGTCGCCAAATATCGTAGGAACGTCACGAACCTTCCACACGCTTTTCCAGCAGATTTGCTCGTGCACCAAAAAACTTCAAAATTTTTACACATAGACCCCATCAAACGGTAGAAATTGGCCGGGATTGCTCTCATGTGAGTTACGGGGCCTCGTTTCTCTCGCTCCGAATTCCCTGGAGCTGGGAAATCGCTCATTTTAGTGTCGCCAAATATCGTAGGAACGTCACGAACCTTCCACACGCTTTTCCAGCAGATTTGCTCGTGCACCAAAAAACGTCAAAATTTTTACACATAGACCCCATCAAACGGTAGAAATTGGCCGGGATTGCTCTCATGTGCGTTACGGGGCCTCGTTTCTCTCGCTCCGAATTCCCTGAAGCTGGGAAATCGCAATTTTTTGTGTCGCCAAATATCGTAGCAACGTCACGAACCTTCCACACGCTTTTCCAGCAGATTTTCTCGTGCACCAAAAAAAGTCAAAATTTTTACACACAGACCCCATCAAACGGTAGAAATTGGCCGGGATTGCTCTCATGTGCGTTACGGAGCATCGTTTCTTTCGCTCCGAATTCCCTGGAGCTGGCAAAACGCTCATTTTAGTGTCGCCAAATATGGTCCGAACGTCACGAAACTTCCACACGCCTTTCCAGCAGATTTGCTCGTGCACCAAAAAAAGTCAAAATTTTTACACATAGACCCCATCAAACGGTAGAAATTGGCCGGGATTGCTCTCATGTGAGTTACGGGGCCTCGTTTCTCTCGCTCCAAATTCCCTGAAGCTGGGAAATCGCAATTTTTTGTGTCGCCAAATATCGTCCGAACGTCACGAAACTTCCACACGCCTTTCCAGCAGATTTGCTCGTGCACCAAAAAAAGTCAAAATTTTTACACACAGACCCCATCAAACGGTAGAAATTGGCCGGGATTGCTCTCATGTGCGTTACGGAGCATCGTTTCTTTCGCTCCGAATTCCCTGGAGCTGGCAAAACGCTCATTTTAGTGTCGCCAAATATGGTCCGAACGTCACGAAACTTCCACACGCCTTTCCAGCAGATTTGCTCGTGTACCAAAAAAAGTCAAAATTTTTACACATAGACCCCATCAAACGGTAGAAATTGGACGGGATTGCTCTCACGTGCGTTACGGGGCCTCGTTTCTCTCGCTCCGAATTCCCTGGAGCTGGCAAAACGCTCATTATAGTGTCGCCAAATATCGTCCGAACGTCACGAAACTTCCACACGCTTTTCCAGCACACATAGACCCCATCAAACGGTAGAAATTGGACGGGATTGCTCTCATGTGCGTTACGGGGCCTCGTTTCTCTCGCTCCGAATTCCCTGAAGCTGGGAAATCGCTCATTATAGTGTCGCCAAATATCGTCCGAACGTCACGAAACTTCCACACGCTTTTCCAGCACACATAGACCCCATCAAACGGTAGAAATTGGCCGGGATTGCTCTCATGTGCGTTACGGGGCCTCGTTTCTCTCGCTCCGAATTCCCTGGAGCTGGGAAATCGCTCATTTTAGTGTCGCCAAATATCGTAGGAACGTCACGAACCTTCCACACGCTTTTCCAGCAGATTTGCTCGTGCACCAAAAAACTTCAAAATTTTTACACATAGACCCCATCAAACGGTAGAAATTGGCCGGGATTGCTCTCATGTGAGTTACGGGGCCTCGTTTCTCTCGCTCCGAATTCCCTGGAGCTGGGAAATCGCTCATTTTAGTGTCGCCAAATATCGTAGGAACGTCACGAACCTTCCACACGCTTTTCCAGCAGATTTGCTCGTGCACCAAAAAACGTCAAAATTTTTACACATAGACCCCATCAAACGGTAGAAATTGGCCGGGATTGCTCTCATGTGCGTTACGGGGCCTCGTTTCTCTCGCTCCGAATTCCCTGAAGCTGGGAAATCGCAATTTTTTGTGTCGCCAAATATCGTAGCAACGTCACGAACCTTCCACACGCTTTTCCAGCAGATTTTCTCGTGCACCAAAAAAAGTCAAAATTTTTACACACAGACCCCATCAAACGGTAGAAATTGGCCGGGATTGCTCTCATGTGCGTTACGGGGCCTCGTTTCTCTCGCTCCGAATTCCCTGGAGCTGGCAAAACGCTCATTATAGTGTCGCCAAATATCGTCCGAACGTCACGAAACTTCCACACGCTTTTCCAGCACACATAGACCCCATCAAACGGTAGAAATTGGACGGGATTGCTCTCACGTGCGTTACGGGGCCTCGTTTCTCTCGCTCCGAATTCCCTGGAGCTGGCAAAACGCTCATTATAGTGTCGCCAAATATCGTCCGAACGTCACGAACCTTCCACACGCTTTTCCAGCACACATAGACCCCATCAAACGGTAGAAATTGGCCGGGATTGCTCTCATGTGCGTTACGGGGCCTCGTTTCTCTCGCTCCGAATTCCCTGGAGCTGGCAAAACGCTCATTATAGTGTCGCCAAATATCGTCCGAACGTCACGAAACTTCCACACGCTTTTCCAGCACACATAGACCCCATCAAACGGTAGAAATTGGCCGGGATTGCTCTCATGTGCGTTACGGAGCATCGTTTCTCTCGCTCCGAATTCCCTGAAGCTGGGAAATCGCAATTTTTTGTGTCGCCAAATATCGTACGAACGTCACGAACCTTCCACACGCTTTTCCAGCAGATTTTCTCGTGCACCAAAAAAAGTCAAAATTTTTACACACAGACCCCATCAAACGGTAGAAATTGGCCGGGATTGCTCTCATGTGCGTTACGGAGCATCGTTTCTTTCGCTCCGAATTCCCTGGAGCTGGCAAAACGCTCATTATAGTGTCGCCAAATATGGTCCGAACGTCACGAAACTTCCACACGCCTTTCCAGCAGATTTGCTCGTGTACCAAAAAAAGTCAAAATTTTTACACATAGACCCCATCAAACGGTAGAAATTGGCCGGGATTGCTCTCATGTGCGTTACGGGGCCTCGTTTCTCTCGCTCCGAATTCCCTGGAGCTGGCAAAACGCTCATTATAGTGTCGCCAAATATCGTCCGAACGTCACGAAACTTCCACACGCTTTTCCAGCACACATAGACCCCATCAAACGGTAGAAATTGGCCGGGATTGCTCTCATGTGCGTTACGGAGCATCGTTTCTCTCGCTCCGAATTCCCTGAAGCTGGGAAATCGCAATTTTTTGTGTCGCCAAATATCGTACGAACGTCACGAACCTTCCACACGCTTTTCCAGCAGATTTTCTCGTGCACCAAAAAAAGTCAAAATTTTTACACACAGACCCCATCAAACGGTAGAAATTGGCCGGGATTGCTCTCATGTGCGTTACGGAGCATCGTTTCTTTCGCTCCGAATTCCCTGGAGCTGGCAAAACGCTCATTTTATTGTCGCCAAATATGGTCCGAACGTCACGAAACTTCCACACGCCTTTCCAGCAGATTTGCTCGTGCACCAAAAAAAGTCAAAATTTTTACACATAGACCCCATCAAACGGTAGAAATTGGCCGGGATTGCTCTCATGTGCGTTACGGGGCCTCGTTTCTCTCGCTCCGAATTCCCTGGAGCTGGCAAAACGCTCATTATAGTGTCGCCAAATATCGTCCGAACGTCACGAAACTTCCACACGCCTTTCCAGCAGATTTGCTCGTGCACCAAAAAAAGTCAAAATTTTTACACACAGACCCCATCAAACGGTAGAAATTGGCCGGGATTGCTCTCATGTGCGTTACGGGGCCTCGTTTCTCTCGCTCCGAATTCCCTGGAGCTGGCAAAACGCTCATTATAGTGTCGCCAAATATCGTCCGAACGTCACGAAACTTCCACACGCTTTTCCAGCACACATAGACCCCATCAAACGGTAGAAATTGGCCGGGATTGCTCTCATGTGCGTTACGGGGCCTCGTTTCTCTCGCTCCGAATTCCCTGGAGCTGGGAAATCGCTCATTTTAGTGTCGCCAAATATCGTAGGAACGTCACGAACCTTCCACACGCTTTTCCAGCAGATTTGCTCGTGCACCAAAAAACTTCAAAATTTTTACACATAGACCCCATCAAACGGTAGAAATTGGCCGGGATTGCTCTCATGTGAGTTACGGGGCCTCGTTTCTCTCGCTCCGAATTCCCTGGAGCTGGGAAATCGCTCATTTTAGTGTCGCCAAATATCGTAGGAACGTCACGAACCTTCCACACGCTTTTCCAGCAGATTTGCTCGTGCACCAAAAAACGTCAAAATTTTTACACATAGACCCCATCAAACGGTAGAAATTGGCCGGGATTGCTCTCATGTGCGTTACGGGGCCTCGTTTCTCTCGCTCCGAATTCCCTGAAGCTGGGAAATCGCAATTTTTTGTGTCGCCAAATATCGTAGCAACGTCACGAACCTTCCACACGCTTTTCCAGCAGATTTTCTCGTGCACCAAAAAAAGTCAAAATTTTTACACACAGACCCCATCAAACGGTAGAAATTGGCCGGGATTGCTCTCATGTGCGTTACGGAGCATCGTTTCTTTCGCTCCGAATTCCCTGGAGCTGGCAAAACGCTCATTTTAGTGTCGCCAAATATGGTCCGAACGTCACGAAACTTCCACACGCCTTTCCAGCAGATTTGCTCGTGCACCAAAAAAAGTCAAAATTTTTACACATAGACCCCATCAAACGGTAGAAATTGGCCGGGATTGCTCTCATGTGAGTTACGGGGCCTCGTTTCTCTCGCTCCAAATTCCCTGAAGCTGGGAAATCGCAATTTTTTGTGTCGCCAAATATCGTCCGAACGTCACGAAACTTCCACACGCCTTTCCAGCAGATTTGCTCGTGCACCAAAAAAAGTCAAAATTTTTACACACAGACCCCATCAAACGGTAGAAATTGGCCGGGATTGCTCTCATGTGCGTTACGGAGCATCGTTTCTTTCGCTCCGAATTCCCTGGAGCTGGCAAAACGCTCATTTTAGTGTCGCCAAATATGGTCCGAACGTCACGAAACTTCCACACGCCTTTCCAGCAGATTTGCTCGTGTACCAAAAAAAGTCAAAATTTTTACACATAGACCCCATCAAACGGTAGAAATTGGACGGGATTGCTCTCACGTGCGTTACGGGGCCTCGTTTCTCTCGCTCCGAATTCCCTGGAGCTGGCAAAACGCTCATTATAGTGTCGCCAAATATCGTCCGAACGTCACGAAACTTCCACACGCTTTTCCAGCACACATAGACCCCATCAAACGGTAGAAATTGGACGGGATTGCTCTCATGTGCGTTACGGGGCCTCGTTTCTCTCGCTCCGAATTCCCTGAAGCTGGGAAATCGCTCATTATAGTGTCGCCAAATATCGTCCGAACGTCACGAAACTTCCACACGCTTTTCCAGCACACATAGACCCCATCAAACGGTAGAAATTGGCCGGGATTGCTCTCATGTGCGTTACGGGGCCTCGTTTCTCTCGCTCCGAATTCCCTGGAGCTGGGAAATCGCTCATTTTAGTGTCGCCAAATATCGTAGGAACGTCACGAACCTTCCACACGCTTTTCCAGCAGATTTGCTCGTGCACCAAAAAACTTCAAAATTTTTACACATAGACCCCATCAAACGGTAGAAATTGGCCGGGATTGCTCTCATGTGAGTTACGGGGCCTCGTTTCTCTCGCTCCGAATTCCCTGGAGCTGGGAAATCGCTCATTTTAGTGTCGCCAAATATCGTAGGAACGTCACGAACCTTCCACACGCTTTTCCAGCAGATTTGCTCGTGCACCAAAAAACGTCAAAATTTTTACACATAGACCCCATCAAACGGTAGAAATTGGCCGGGATTGCTCTCATGTGCGTTACGGGGCCTCGTTTCTCTCGCTCCGAATTCCCTGAAGCTGGGAAATCGCAATTTTTTGTGTCGCCAAATATCGTAGCAACGTCACGAACCTTCCACACGCTTTTCCAGCAGATTTTCTCGTGCACCAAAAAAAGTCAAAATTTTTACACACAGACCCCATCAAACGGTAGAAATTGGCCGGGATTGCTCTCATGTGCGTTACGGAGCATCGTTTCTTTCGCTCCGAATTCCCTGGAGCTGGCAAAACGCTCATTTTAGTGTCGCCAAATATGGTCCGAACGTCACGAAACTTCCACACGCCTTTCCAGCAGATTTGCTCGTGCACCAAAAAAAGTCAAAATTTTTACACATAGACCCCATCAAACGGTAGAAATTGGCCGGGATTGCTCTCATGTGAGTTACGGGGCCTCGTTTCTCTCGCTCCAAATTCCCTGAAGCTGGGAAATCGCAATTTTTTGTGTCGCCAAATATCGTCCGAACGTCACGAAACTTCCACACGCCTTTCCAGCAGATTTGCTCGTGCACCAAAAAAAGTCAAAATTTTTACACACAGACCCCATCAAACGGTAGAAATTGGCCGGGATTGCTCTCATGTGCGTTACGGAGCATCGTTTCTTTCGCTCCGAATTCCCTGGAGCTGGCAAAACGCTCATTTTAGTGTCGCCAAATATGGTCCGAACGTCACGAAACTTCCACACGCCTTTCCAGCAGATTTGCTCGTGTACCAAAAAAAGTCAAAATTTTTACACATAGACCCCATCAAACGGTAGAAATTGGACGGGATTGCTCTCACGTGCGTTACGGGGCCTCGTTTCTCTCGCTCCGAATTCCCTGGAGCTGGCAAAACGCTCATTATAGTGTCGCCAAATATCGTCCGAACGTCACGAAACTTCCACACGCTTTTCCAGCACACATAGACCCCATCAAACGGTAGAAATTGGACGGGATTGCTCTCATGTGCGTTACGGGGCCTCGTTTCTCTCGCTCCGAATTCCCTGAAGCTGGGAAATCGCTCATTATAGTGTCGCCAAATATCGTCCGAACGTCACGAAACTTCCACACGCTTTTCCAGCACACATAGACCCCATCAAACGGTAGAAATTGGCCGGGATTGCTCTCATGTGCGTTACGGGGCCTCGTTTCTCTCGCTCCGAATTCCCTGGAGCTGGGAAATCGCTCATTTTAGTGTCGCCAAATATCGTAGGAACGTCACGAACCTTCCACACGCTTTTCCAGCAGATTTGCTCGTGCACCAAAAAACTTCAAAATTTTTACACATAGACCCCATCAAACGGTAGAAATTGGCCGGGATTGCTCTCATGTGAGTTACGGGGCCTCGTTTCTCTCGCTCCGAATTCCCTGGAGCTGGGAAATCGCTCATTTTAGTGTCGCCAAATATCGTAGGAACGTCACGAACCTTCCACACGCTTTTCCAGCAGATTTGCTCGTGCACCAAAAAACGTCAAAATTTTTACACATAGACCCCATCAAACGGTAGAAATTGGCCGGGATTGCTCTCATGTGCGTTACGGGGCCTCGTTTCTCTCGCTCCGAATTCCCTGAAGCTGGGAAATCGCAATTTTTTGTGTCGCCAAATATCGTAGCAACGTCACGAACCTTCCACACGCTTTTCCAGCAGATTTTCTCGTGCACCAAAAAAAGTCAAAATTTTTACACACAGACCCCATCAAACGGTAGAAATTGGCCGGGATTGCTCTCATGTGCGTTACGGGGCCTCGTTTCTCTCGCTCCGAATTCCCTGGAGCTGGCAAAACGCTCATTATAGTGTCGCCAAATATCGTCCGAACGTCACGAAACTTCCACACGCTTTTCCAGCACACATAGACCCCATCAAACGGTAGAAATTGGACGGGATTGCTCTCACGTGCGTTACGGGGCCTCGTTTCTCTCGCTCCGAATTCCCTGGAGCTGGCAAAACGCTCATTATAGTGTCGCCAAATATCGTCCGAACGTCACGAACCTTCCACACGCTTTTCCAGCACACATAGACCCCATCAAACGGTAGAAATTGGCCGGGATTGCTCTCATGTGCGTTACGGGGCCTCGTTTCTCTCGCTCCGAATTCCCTGGAGCTGGCAAAACGCTCATTATAGTGTCGCCAAATATCGTCCGAACGTCACGAAACTTCCACACGCTTTTCCAGCACACATAGACCCCATCAAACGGTAGAAATTGGCCGGGATTGCTCTCATGTGCGTTACGGAGCATCGTTTCTCTCGCTCCGAATTCCCTGAAGCTGGGAAATCGCAATTTTTTGTGTCGCCAAATATCGTACGAACGTCACGAACCTTCCACACGCTTTTCCAGCAGATTTTCTCGTGCACCAAAAAAAGTCAAAATTTTTACACACAGACCCCATCAAACGGTAGAAATTGGCCGGGATTGCTCTCATGTGCGTTACGGAGCATCGTTTCTTTCGCTCCGAATTCCCTGGAGCTGGCAAAACGCTCATTATAGTGTCGCCAAATATGGTCCGAACGTCACGAAACTTCCACACGCCTTTCCAGCAGATTTGCTCGTGTACCAAAAAAAGTCAAAATTTTTACACATAGACCCCATCAAACGGTAGAAATTGGCCGGGATTGCTCTCATGTGCGTTACGGGGCCTCGTTTCTCTCGCTCCGAATTCCCTGGAGCTGGCAAAACGCTCATTATAGTGTCGCCAAATATCGTCCGAACGTCACGAAACTTCCACACGCTTTTCCAGCACACATAGACCCCATCAAACGGTAGAAATTGGCCGGGATTGCTCTCATGTGCGTTACGGAGCATCGTTTCTCTCGCTCCGAATTCCCTGAAGCTGGGAAATCGCAATTTTTTGTGTCGCCAAATATCGTACGAACGTCACGAACCTTCCACACGCTTTTCCAGCAGATTTTCTCGTGCACCAAAAAAAGTCAAAATTTTTACACACAGACCCCATCAAACGGTAGAAATTGGCCGGGATTGCTCTCATGTGCGTTACGGAGCATCGTTTCTTTCGCTCCGAATTCCCTGGAGCTGGCAAAACGCTCATTTTATTGTCGCCAAATATGGTCCGAACGTCACGAAACTTCCACACGCCTTTCCAGCAGATTTGCTCGTGCACCAAAAAAAGTCAAAATTTTTACACATAGACCCCATCAAACGGTAGAAATTGGCCGGGATTGCTCTCATGTGCGTTACGGGGCCTCGTTTCTCTCGCTCCGAATTCCCTGGAGCTGGCAAAACGCTCATTATAGTGTCGCCAAATATCGTCCGAACGTCACGAAACTTCCACACGCCTTTCCAGCAGATTTGCTCGTGCACCAAAAAAAGTCAAAATTTTTACACACAGACCCCATCAAACGGTAGAAATTGGCCGGGATTGCTCTCATGTGCGTTACGGGGCCTCGTTTCTCTCGCTCCGAATTCCCTGGAGCTGGCAAAACGCTCATTATAGTGTCGCCAAATATCGTCCGAACGTCACGAAACTTCCACACGCTTTTCCAGCACACATAGACCCCATCAAACGGTAGAAATTGGCCGGGATTGCTCTCATGTGCGTTACGGGGCCTCGTTTCTCTCGCTCCGAATTCCCTGGAGCTGGGAAATCGCTCATTTTAGTGTCGCCAAATATCGTAGGAACGTCACGAACCTTCCACACGCTTTTCCAGCAGATTTGCTCGTGCACCAAAAAACTTCAAATTTTTACACATAGACCCCATCAAACGGTAGAAATTGGCCGGGATTGCTCTCATGTGAGTTACGGGGCCTCGTTTCTCTCGCTCCGAATTCCCTGGAGCTGGGAAATCGCTCATTTTAGTGTCGCCAAATATCGTAGGAACGTCACGAACCTTCCACACGCTTTTCCAGCAGATTTGCTCGTGCACCAAAAAACGTCAAAATTTTTACACATAGACCCCATCAAACGGTAGAAATTGGCCGGGATTGCTCTCATGTGCGTTACGGGGCCTCGTTTCTCTCGCTCCGAATTCCCTGAAGCTGGGAAATCGCAATTTTTTGTGTCGCCAATACTCGTAGCAACGTCAACGAACCTTCCACACGCTTTTCCAGCAGATTTTCTCGTGCACCAAAAAAAGTCAAAATTTTTTACACACAGACCCCATCAACGGTAGAAATTGGCCGGGATTGCTCTCATGTGCGTTACGGAGCATCGTTTCTTTCGCTCCGAATTCCCTGGAGCTGGCAAAACGCTCATTTTAGTGTCGCCA
>NW_026891575.1:0-10440 GCF_015708825.2 Lethenteron reissneri
CCCACCTACACACACACCTACACACACACACACCTACAAAACACACACCTACACACACACCTACACACACCTTACAACCTACTACACACGCTACACCAACACCTACAACACAACACCTACACACACACGGCCTACAGCCACACACACACACCACCTACACAACACACCTACACACACACACACCAGTACACACACACACCTACACACACACCTACACACACTTACACACACACCTACACACCAGCACACCTACACACACCCTACACACACACGCCTACACACACCCTAACACACACAGCCCACCTACACACACACCTACACACCTACACACAAAGACCTACACACACACCTACACCACACACACTACACACACCTACACTACACACACACCTACACACACCTACACACACCTACACACCACCTACACACACACTACACACACCTACACACACACACACCTACACACACCTACACACACACCTACACACACACCTACACACACACCTACACACCTACACACACACACTACACACACACCTACACACACACACCTACACACACACACCTACACACACACCTACACACACACACCTACACACACCTACACACACACCTACACACACACACACCTACACACACCTACACACACACCTACACACACTTACACACACACCTACACACACACACCTACACACACTACACACACACCTACACACACCTACACACCTACACACACACCTACACACACACACACCTACACACACACCTACACACACACCTACACACACACCTACACACACACCTACACACACACCTACACACACACCTACCTACACACACACACACACCTACACACACACCTACACACAACACCTACACACACACCTACACACGCACACACCTACACACACACATACACGTACATACACACACACTCACACACACACACCTACACACCTACACACACCTACACACCTACACACACACCTACACACACCTACACACACACCTACACACACACCTACACACACACCTACACACACACACCTACACACACACACCTACACATACACACACGTACGTGTGTGTGTGTGTATGTGTGGGGAGTGGGGAGCGGTGGGTCTAGTGGTTAGCGCTACGCTGCGCTACGAAACCGGCTACCCGAGTTTCGATTCCCGCTCACGGTGACGATTCTCTGAACCGGTCCTGGGCCTCCCCTAGGTCGACTCGGCCTCAAACGAGTAGCTGGTGTAGCGGTGTAGCGTAGTGAACATCGCTAGCACTGGGGGAGAGACAAAGACGGCCGGGCGTGGTGGTATTGGCCACCCACCCACCCCCCTCGTGAGTGAGTGAGTTAGTGCTGCTACTCACTAACAGCACTTGCCCCTACAGTCTGTTAGAGGCTACACGGGGGAGCTTTGTCTGTGTCTACCTTCACAGCTGCTGCTGCTGCTACTCGCTAACAGCACTTGCCCCTATAGCCTGCTGCAGGCTACACGGGGGAGCTTTGTTTTGGTTTTTGTACGTGTGTGTGTGTATACGTGTGCGTGTGTGCGTGTGTACGTGTGTGTGGACGTGTGTGTGGTGTGTGTGGTGTGTGTGCGTACACGTGTGTGTGTGCGTGCGTGTGTGTGTACGTGTGTGTGTCTGTGTGTGTATGTCTGTGTGTACGTGTGTACGTGTGTGTGTGTGTCTGTGTGTGTGTGTGTACGTGTGTGTGTGTGTCTGTGTGTGTGTGTGTACGTCTGTGTGTGTATGTGTCTGTGTGTGTCTGTGTGTGTGTCTGTGTGTGTCTGTGTGTTTGTGTGTGTGTTTCTGTGTGTGTGTGTCACTGTGTGTGTGTCTGTGTGTCTGTGTGTGTGTCACTGTGTGTGTGTGTCTGTGTGTCTGTGTGTGTGTCTGTGTGTGTGTGTCTGTGTGTCTGTGTGTGTATGTGTCTGTGTGTGTGTACGTGTGTCTGTGTGTGTGTCTGTGTGCGTGCGTTGTATTTATTTAGTTAATCTATACGGTGATTGATTGTTAATTTAAGCGCCCCCCCCCACTCCCCCCGCCCCCCCGCCCCCCCTCCCCCCCGCCCCCCCTCCCCCCCGCCCCCCCGCCCCCCCTCCCCCCCGCCCCCCCCCCCTCTCGCCGTTCGCGTTGAGACCCCCCGGGCCGAGTAAAATACCGAGATCTGTGTTCACCACGGACTCTCAACATCACCCCTCGCGTCTGCCTGTCTCTCTGTGTCTGTGTGTGTCTCTGTGTCTCTGTGTGTGTCTGTGTGTGTGTCTGTGTGTGTCTGTGTGTGTCTCTGTGTCTGTGTGTGTGTCTGTGTGTGTCTGTGTGTGTCTCTGTGTCTCTGTGTGTGTCTGTGTGTGTAGAGACCCATAGAGACCCATAGAGACCCACAGAGACCCATAGAGACTCACAGAGACTCACAGAGACCCACAGAGACCCATAGAGACTCACAGAGACCCATAGAGACTCACAGAGACCCATAGAGACCCACAGAGACCCATAGAGACCCACAGAGACCCATAGAGACCCATAGAGACTCACAGAGACCCATAGAGACCCATAGAGACCCACAGAGACCCATAGAGACTCACAGAGACCCATAGAGACCCATAGAGACTCACAGAGACCCATAGAGACTCACAGAGACCCATAGAGACCCACAGAGACCCATAGAGACTCACAGAGACCCATAGAGACTCACAGAGACCCATAGAGACCCACAGAGACCCATAGAGACCCACAGAGACCCATAGAGACCCACAGAGACCCATAGAGACCCACAGAGACCCATAGAGACTCACAGAGACCCATAGAGACCCACAGAGACCCATAGAGACCCACAGAGACCCATAGAGACCCACAGAGACCCATAGAGACCCACAGAGACCCATAGAGACCCACAGAGACCCATAGAGACTCACAGAGACCCATAGAGACCCACAGAGACCCATAGAGACCCATAGAGACCCACAGAGACCCATAGAGACCCACAGAGACCCATAGAGACTCACAGAGACCCATAGAGACCCACAGAGACTCACAGAGACCCACAGAGACCCATAGAGACTCACAGAAACCCATAGAGACCCACAGAGACCCATATAGACTCACAGAGACCCATAGAGACCCACAGAGACTCACAGAGACCCACAGAGACCCATAGAGACTCACAGAAACCCATAGAGACTCACAGAGACCCATAGACACCCATAGAGAACCATAGAGACCCACAGAGACCCACAGAGACTCACAGAGACTCACAGAGACCCACAGAGACCCACAGAGACTCACAGAGACCCACAGAGACTCCCAGAGACCCACAGAGACTCACAGAGACCCACAGAGACGCACAGAGACCCATAGAGACCCACAGAGACCCATAGAGACTCACAGAGACCCATAGAGACCCACAGAGACCCATAGAGACTCACAGAGACCCATAGAGACTCACAGAGACCCATAGAGACCCACAGAGACCCATAGACACCACAGACACCCATAGAGAACCATAGAGACCCACAGAGACGCACAGAGACCCATAGAGACACACAGAGACCCATAGAGACTCACAGAGACCCATAGAGACTCACAGAGACCCATAGAGACCCACAGAGACCCATATACACCACAGACACCCATAGAGAACCACAGAGACCCACAGAGACGCACAGAGACCCATAGAGACCCACAGAGACCCATAGAGACTCACAGAGACCCATAGAGACCCACAGAGACCCATAGAGACCCACAGAGACCCACAGAGACTCACAGAGACTCCCAGAGACCCACAGAGACCCATAGAGACTCACAGAGACCCATCGAGACCCATAGAGACTCACAGAGACCCATAGAGACCCACAGAGACCCATAGAGACTCACAGAGACCCATAGAGACTCACAGAGACCCATAGAGACCCACAGAGACCCATAGAGACCCACAGAGACCCATAGAGACCCACAGAGACCCATAGAGACTCACAGAGACCCATAGAGACCCACAGAGACCCATAGAGACCCACAGAGACCCATAGAGACTCACAGAGACCCATAGAGACCCACAGAGACTCACAGAGACCCACAGAGACCCATAGAGACTCACAGAAACCCATAGAGACTCACAGAGACCCATAGACACCCATAGAGAACCATAGAGACCCACAGAGACCCACAGAGATTCACAGAGACTCACAGAGACCCACAGAGACTCACAGAGACTCACAGAGACCCACAGAGACTCACAGAGACCCACAGAGACTCCCAGAGACCCACAGAGACTCACAGAGACCCACAGAGACGCACAGAGACCCATAGAGACCCACAGAGACCCATAGAGACTCACAGAGACCCATAGAGACCCACAGAGACCCATAGAGACTCACAGAGACCCATAGAGACTCACAGAGACCCATAGAGACCCACAGAGACCCATAGACACCACAGACACCCATAGAGAACCATAGAGACCCACAGAGACGCACAGAGACCCATAGAGACACACAGAGACCCATAGAGACTCACAGAGACCCATAGAGACTCACAGAGACCCATAGAGACCCACAGAGACCCATAGACACCACAGACACCCATAGAGAACCACAGAGACCCACAGAGACGCACAGAGACCCATAGAGACCCACAGAGACCCATAGAGACTCACAGAGACCCATAGAGACCCACAGAGACCCATAGAGACCCACAGAGACCCACAGAGACTCACAGAGACCCACAGAGACTCCCAGAGACCCACAGAGACTCCCAGAGACCCACAGAGACTCACAGAGACCCATAGAGACTCACAGAGACCCATAGAGACCCACAGAGACCCATAGAGACTCACAGAGATCCATAGAGACTCACAGAGACCCATAGAGACTTACAGAGACCCATAGAGACTCATAGAGACCCATAGAGACCCACAGAGACCCACAGAGACTCACAGAGACCCATAGAGACCCACAGAGACCCATAGAGACCCACAGAGACCCATAGAGATTCACAGAGACCCATAAAGACCCACAGAGACCCATAGAGACTCACAGAGACCCATAGAGACCCACAGAGACTCACAGAGACCCACAGAGACCCACAGAGACCCATAGAGACCCACAGAGACCCATAGAGACTTACAGAGACCCATAGAGACCCACAGAGACCCATAGAGACCCACAGAGACCCATAGAGACTCACAGAGACCCATAGAGACCCACAGAGACCCATAGAGACTCACAGAGATCCATAGAGACTCACAGAGACCCATAGAGACTCACAGAGACCCATAGAGACTCACAGAGACTCACAGAGATCCATAGAGACTCACAGAGATCCATAGAGACTCACAGAGACCCATAGAGACTCACAGAGACTCATAGAGACCCATAGAGACCCACAGAGACCCACATAGACTCACAGAGACCCATAGAGACCCACAGAGACCCACAGAGACTCACAGAGACTCACAGAGACTCCCAGATACCCATAGAGACTCACAGAGACCCATAGAGACCCACAGAGACCCATAGAGACCCACAGAGACCCATAGAGACTCACAGAGACCCATAGAGACTCACAGAGACCCATAGAGACTCACAGAGACCCACAGAGACTCACAGATACCCATAGAGACTCACAGAGACCCATAGAGACCCACAGAGACCCATAGAGACCCACAGAGACCCATAGAGACTCACAGAGACCCATAGAGACTCACAGAGACCCATAGAGACTCACAGAGATCCATAGAGACTCACAGAGACCCATAGAGACTCACAGAGACCCATAAAGACTCACAGAGACCCACAGAGACTCACAGAGACCCACAGAGACTCACAGAGACCCATAGAGACTCACAGAGACCCATAGAGACCCACAGAGACCCACAGAGACTCACAGAGACCCACAGAGACTCACAGAGACCCATAGAGACCCATAGAGACTCACAGAGACTCATAGAGACTCACAGAGACCCACAGAGACTCACAGAGACCCATAGAGACTCACAGAGACCCACAGAGACCCATAGAGACCCATAGAGACCCACAGAGACCCACAGAGACTCACAGAGACCCACAGAGACCCACAGAGACTCACAGAGACCCACAGAGACTCACAGAGACCCACAGAGACCCACAGAGACCCACAGAGACTCACAGAGACCCACAGAGACCCACAGAGACTCACAGAGACCCACAGAGACTCACAGAGACCCACAGAGACCCACATAGACCCATAGAGACTCACAGAGACCCACAGAGACCCACAGAGACTCACAGAGACCCACAGAGACCCACAGAGACCCATAGAGACCCACAGAGACCCATAGAGACCCACAGAGACCCATAGAGACCCACAGAGACCCACAGAGACCCACAGAGACTCACAGAGACCCACAGAGACCCACAGAGACCCACAGAGACCCACAGAGACCCACAGAGACCCATAGAGACTCACAGAGACCCACAGAGACCCATAGAGACTCACAGAGACCCACAGAGACTCATAGAGACTCACAGAGACCCACAAGGCTCTTGCCGGCATATCCTCGGGCGATGAGGGTTCCCGGCCAGCCGTGACCCCGGTGGTGGGCCCTGAAGTGGCGATCCCGGCGGGGCGACGGGCAAAGGACGACGATTCCGCGCCGCCGGCGGCTGACGAAGGGCTTCGGCCGCTCGGTACGCTCATCGTGGGTCTGCTCTCCACGGTGTCCACGCTGGTGGGGCTGCTGGGTAGGGAAGAGCCGGCAGAGGTCGCAACCGGGTACCCGATACCCGTACCCTACCCGATACCCGGCTACCCGTACCCGGCCGGGTACGGGTAGGCCGTGAGTCACTGGTGAGTCACCGTTTGTCACTCAATTCCCAACGTCTTGTCTCTTCTCACAATTCAAGTTCCTAGAATCAACCCACCCGCGCTTGCAACATGGCTTCATGCCAGAGGTCGCAATCGGGTACCCGATCCCCGTACCCTACCCGATAACCGGCCGGGTACGGGTAGGGTACGGGTACGGCCGGGTACGGATACCCGTTTGCGACCCTGGTGCGGCCGGGTATGGGTACGGGTAGGCCGTGAGTCACTGGTGAGTCACCATTTGTCACTCATTTCCCAACGTCTTGTCTCTTCTCACAATTCAAGTTCCTAGAATCAACCCACCCGCGCCTGCAACATGGCTTCATCCCAGAGGTCGCAATCGGGTACCCGATACCCGTACCCTACCCGTACCCGGCCGGGTACGGGTACCCGTTTGCGACCCTGGTGCGGCCGGGTACGGGTAGGGTACGGGTACGGCCGGGTACGGGTACACGTTTATGACCCTGGTGCGGCCGGGTACGGGTAAGGAATCAAAACCCGTTTGCGACCTCTGAGAGCCGGAGGAAGGGGGCAGCGAGCGGGCGACCGAGGGTAGAAAGCGGGTCCCGCCGAATTTCACCGACAGCTCGCCCCGGGGTGCAGCGGCTCCCGCTTCTCAAGTTATTTTCGGCTGCGGGGGTGATTGGGTTCGCCGCCACTCGCGAGCCCACGGGGTGGTCCGATATGGAGCTGCTACGTGCTTCTAGATTTGAAGCTTTCGTGACTGCAAGGATTCATATTCTTAGGTTTTTTCGGTAAAGTCACGTAGGTAAAAACATTAAAATTAATAAAAGTAGACTAAAATAAAAATCACGACGTTTCGGAGGCAACGCAAGCTTCCGTCTTCAGGTGGAACCGTCACAGCCACGACAGCTGTATCAAGTAAATGAGAGATTGCAGGAGCTACCACTCCGTTTATATAATGGTTGGAGAGGGGGGGAAGGGCCAAGTACAGCACACTTTTTATTCATATGGTAAGGTGAGGCTTAAGAGGGTGAGCCTTTGTTATGGTTTGTGACAACTAAACATGGTGAACATGGTAAACATGGTACACCTGTAATAGTTGTCTGTCAAATAATAAATAAGATTGGTCAAATAAGTGCTCTTCCCACCACGCTGGACAACGAAGCCTTAGCGGCGATTTTTGACTCGCTGTCCAACGCGCGCTCCCGCGGACGGACGATTCGTTGGATGCCCTGTCGGGGATGCGGTTTTCCTCCACCCTGGATCTATTGTCAGGGTTTTGGCAGTTGCCCCGGGATGAAAGTTCAAGACCCAAAACCGCGTTCCGGACACCGCAAGGGCTTCATCTTCTTGGTTCTTTCGGTAAAGTCACGTAGAATGGAAATAATAAAAACAAAACATAAAATAATTCTCACGACGTTTCGGCCACAACACAAGCAGCCGTCCTCAGGTGAAGAACAGGTCCGTCAAGTAGACAGAGTCTGAATGTCACGCTCCAGGCTTGGAGCGACTATTTAAGTTCTCCACCTGAGGACGGCTGCTTGCGTTGTGGCCGAAACGTCGTGAGAATTTTTTTACTATGTTTTATTATTATTTCATTATTTCCATTCTACGTGACTTTACCGAAAGAACCAAGAAGATGAATCCCTGCAGTCACGAAAGCTTTAAATCTAAATTTAACCGCAAGGGCCGTTTCAGTTTAACGTGCTTCCAATGGGGCTTCATTCGGCCCCGGGCACGTTCCAGCGACTTATGGAGTTGGTCCTGTCGGGGCTCCAATGGGAGTCACGTCCGATCTATTTGGATGACGTGATTGTCTTTGGCCGCTCGTTACAGGAACATCTGCAAGCGGTTGCGTGCAAAAATCGGTTCGATACCTGGGGCACATTGTGAGCGAGTCCCAGATCACCACGGACCCTGACAAGAACCAAAGAAGAGGATGGCTCCTCATGCCTCTACCGGAGTCTCCCCGTTTTTTTATGGACGTGTAATAAAAGACTTTGTCACGCACTGCTTGGTCTCCGTTGCTCTTTTATTTAGCTTCCTCCTCGCACCCCGCTGGTCCCGACAGCGGACCAGCGTCTCCTCGCGCGCGCTCCCTTGTCAGCTCCTCCGCCCCCCCACTCCGCACACCACTTGCCGACGGTGTGCCGAAGCTCCTCCAGCCACGTGGCTGATGGCGCTGATCCCCTCCGGCAGAGGTCGCAACCGGGTACCCGATACCCGTACCCCACCCGGATACGGGTACCCGTTTGCGACCCTGGTGCGGCCGGGTACGGGTAGACCATGAGTCACCGGTGAGTTTGTCACTCATTTCCCAACGTCTTGTCTCTTCTCACAATTCAAGTTCCTAGAATCAACCCACCCGCGCCTGCAACATGGCTTCATCCCAGAGGTCGCAATCGGGTACCCGATACCCGTACCCTACCCGTACCCGGCCGGGTACGGGTAGGGTACGGGTATGGCCGGGTACGGGTACGGGTACCCGTTTGCGACCCTGGTGTGGCCGGGTACGGGTAAGAAATCAAAACCCGTTTGCGACCTCTGCCCTCCGGCCACCCAACGTGGTCCAGCTTCTTCACTCCAACAACTGACCCGGAGCCCTTACGGGCTCCACCTATATCCCCTTTACCACGTGACCCTGACTCCTCCGTTTCCGGACCGTCAGATCCGGCCTTCCCATAGCGCCCTGCTGGCTCCACCTCCGTTCACCTCGCTTCCGATTGGAGCCGAGGTGAACGGCGGCCCCTCCCACACGCCCCGCAGACCAGGCTCCGCCCCCCAATACCCCGGCCCGTGTGATTGGGCCAGAGCCCAGCAGCGAACCCCGTTTACGCTCGCATTACAGACGGGAGAGAATGTGACCCCCCCCCCCCATGGAAGCCCAGTTAAATATTGAGCCAAGCTTAAAGAGAGTCGCTACGCCGGGACTGATGAGCTTCGCCCTAAAGCGGTTGACGGGAGCTCGGGAGGCGTCCCGGGGAAATTCGGCCAAACGGCAGGCTGCAAATGGAAAACTGACTGGGCTTAAGGATTCTAAGCTTTCGTGACTGCAGCAGGGATTCATCTTCTTGGTTCTTTCGGTAAAGTCATCACGTAGAATGGAAATAATAAAAGAATAAAAATAAAACATAATAAAATACAATTCTCACGACATTTCGGCCACAACGCAAGCAGCCATCCTCAGGTGAAGAACAGGTCTGTCGGGAAGACAGCGTCTGAATGAAACACCACCAGGCTTGGCAGCGTATATTTAAGCTGGGTTGGAGGGGGAAGAGCGCCTTGAAAAAATAATTTGCATATCTAGAGGAATTTAGCGTATTTATCGGAAATGCAGATATGGGATTAGTACTACTTGTGAAATGCGTAGGAGGTGGGCGGGGGGTTTCAAAGTCATATTATGCCCGTGCAGTATGCAGGATTAGCAGAATCAAAGTGAGGGGATAGGGGTAGCATTAATAAAGGGAAGGAATGTGACTTTACCGAAAGAACCAAGAAGATGAATCCCTGCAGTCACGAAAGCTTTAAATCGAAATTAATTCCATCAAAATGGAATTTTTTTGCACTTTCTGTCCGCGGCATGGACGGGTTGTGCTTTGTCTCTAGGATTTTATTGTTTACTACGTAACGCGA
>NW_026891576.1:0-27006 GCF_015708825.2 Lethenteron reissneri
AGTCATGAATTTGATGACTTCAGACTCGACTTGGACTTGCATAACAAGACTTTGTCCCACCTCTGAGATGTGGACTCGAGTCATGTGACTTGGACTCGAGTCAGACTCGAGTCATGAATTTGATTACTTCAGACTCGACTTGGACTTGCATAACAATGACTTTGTCCCACCTCTGAGATGTGGACTCGAGTCATGTGACTTGGACTCGAGTCAGACTCGAGTCATGAATTTGATTACTTCAGACTCGACTTGGACTTGCATAACAATGACTTTGTCCCACCTCTGAGATGTGGACTCGAGTCATGTGACTTGGACTCGAGTCAGACTCGAGTCATGAATTTGATTACTTCAGACTCGACTTGGACTTGCATAACAATGACTGTCCCACCTCTGAGATACTCGATCATTGACTTGGTTATGGTCAGACGACGTTGGGGGACATAGTGATGGTTATGATTTAATTATGGTCGTTGACTCGTTGGCTTATTTAAATGATTAGAAGTCATATTTCATTACCAAAGTTAAATCGCATTAGATCCATCCGCAAGGGAGCTGCCGTGGTTAGCGCGGTGGGCTTGCAATCCAGAAGCCGCTGGTTCAACTCCATTTCCCGGCGTGGCAAGTTTCTTAAATCCCCTCCCCACCTCTCTTCCACCCAGCGGTCAATGAGTTCACCGCGCTTGGTTGTGTGTGGTCGAGGAGGCGCTTTGCCGCCTCTACCAATGTGTCTGCGCAGTGGGAGAGTAGGCAATTTCCTCTTTTCAGCTCCCTCTTGTGGAGGCCCTCTGCACCGGTAGTAAAATCCCACCGTAAACTATTGCCAATTCCCGACTTTCATAACCGCCATTTGATTCCGAAAATGGTTATCGGTTTAACAAACCCAGCGATGTACGCGCGTCAATGTGTGTGCGTGTTTGCATCGCCACAGACGGTGACTTCTCATCGGCCTCTCTTCCGCCAAGCAAAATGTCTCAAGCGGTGACCAATTCTGACGATGAAAATGGCGACAAGGCAAAGCCTGCAAAGAAGGCCTTGAGCGGAACCAAGAAGTCCCGTCAAGTCACGGCCTTGAACACAGCAGCAGGAACAGCAAGAGACGGAAGGTAATACTATACACTACACTGTACACTACTATACACTACACTATACACTACTAGACACTACACTGTACACTACTCTACTATACACTACACTATACACTACTCTACTATACACTACACTATACACTACTCTACTATACACTACACTATACACTACTCTACTATACACTACACTACTATACACTACACTACTATACACTACACTACTATACACTACACTATACACTACTCACTATACACTACACTACTATACACTACACTATACACTACTATACACTACACTACTATACACTACACTACTATACACTACACTATACACTACACTGTACACTACTATACACTACACTATACACTACACTACTATACACTACACTATACACTACTCTACTACACTACACTACTATACACTACACTGTACACTACTATACACTACACTACTACACTACACTATACACTACTCTACTATACACTACACTATACACTACTAGACACTACACTACTATACACTACACTACTATACACTACACTATACACTCCACTGTACACTACTAACACTACACTACACTACTATACACTACCTGTACACTACTACACTACACTATACACTACTAGACACTACACTACTATACACTACACTATACACTACACTACTATACACTACACTATACTGCTATACACTACACACTACTACATTACTATTATTGTGCCGTTACGTCATGACATGATGTAAATGCATGTCCCTTAGAGACGCTCACCAGATGGAGTGCATCACCTCGTCATTGTTTTACAAGTCAGCGTTGTTTGTATTGTTTCTGTTGCATCTCATGGATTCGCAGTTGCTTCCGACAGCCACTGCAATGGTAACGAAAGAACAGATTCTTGAGCCGAATTGCAATCCAAATCATGGCAATTCATGAAACCATCAGGAGGGAAATTCCTTCCATGCCTAGTTTGGATTCACTCCTTCCAGCTGCTCCATCATGTTATGTAGCAACCTCTTATTTATAACATTACTAGCGGTAAGTACCCGGCGTTGCCCGGGCGTAAAAGGCAGACACACATGTAGACTTACACACAGACATCGACCTACACACATAGAAACACATCGACTTAGATGCACACACACATATGGTTAAGTGCAGGATGTATCGTTAGCAGGCCAGCCTAAATGTTTGTAACCGCGAAGATGTTCCATTAGGGGGTGCATGTTTTGCAAGCGTAGAGAAGGGAGGGAATTACCGTGGCTGAGAAGACCTGGTGCTTCATGCGGAGCGAGAGACCAGGTAGCTTCCACACAGCGTAACGCAGCCGATGAAAAGATAATGGCGCCCGACTAATTTGGAGTGAGACCTCTGCTGTCAAACTGGAGCCGGTCATGAGCACACTGGCCAGGTATGGGAATCTCTCCAACTCTCCACAACTGCCGCATCACCAATTGTAGTTGTGGGGCTGGATTGTTCGATGGTATAAAATACCCAGGCAGATGGTTAGTTTTGGTGGGGCTGATGGTGAGGCCCCACCTCTTAGTGACAAGCTCCAGGTTCAGCAGCAGTGAGCAGCAATCACCAGAGCATCGGCATACATAACATGGTTGAGCAATAGGGAGGCATCCCTTGACCGCACCCGGGCGTCGATCAGCCTCTTATTGTATCTGTACCATATGGTAATTCCACCGGTATAGGTCACTGAAGGCTTCACGAACTACGTGGTCAAAAGATATGTAAAATAATGTGGGAGCCAGAGGACATCCCTGTCACACCCCAAGGTGTAGAGGGAATGGCTCTGACTGACGGCCACGTAGTTTGACGTGGGGCCGCTCACCATCATGAAGGTCCTAAGGATCGTGAGCAAAGGGTGAGGGACTCCGAAAGCACGAAGAACAACCCAGAGGCCAGGCCTACTGATGGTATCATAGGCCTTGAGCAGGTCAATAAAGCACATACATTCACTCGCACGCACACATGGACCTACAGACACGCAAAGAAATGGACTTACACTTACTCACAAGGAGCAACGCACACAAAGCGACTAACACACACACGCACATGGGCTGAGACGCACACATAATCGACTCACACAAACACATCGACTTACACACATATATGGACTCACACACACTTGACATACACACGTGGAGTTACACAGACATATCGACGTACACACATACAGGGACTCACACACACACATACACACCGACTCACACACAGACATACGTGGACTGACACACACACATTGACGTAAACACACATTTAAAGTTCAAGTTCATTTATTAGGTATAGCCCTGTGAGCCATTCGGCTCTTGAATTGGGTGTACTTACACACAACACACATATGGACTAAGACACACACACATGGACTGACGCACACATACATATGGACTCACACACGCATAGACATCCACTTTAGATACACCCACATGGAGTTACACACACATATATGGACGTACACACATACAGCGACTCAGACACACACACATGGAATCACACACAGACATACGTGCACTAACACACACATTGACATAAACAAAGATCCCCCGTATAGCCTTAACAGACTGTAGGGGCAAGTGCTGTTAACGAGCACCTATGAAGGCCGGAACGGTACATGAGGGGGTAGGTGGCCAGCACCACGCCCGACCGCCTTTGTCTCCCCAGTGGCGATGTTTACACACCGCACCAGGTACTCATTTAAGGCTGAGTCGACCTAGGGGAGGCCCAGGACCGGTTCAGATAATCGTCACTGGTGTTAGCCGTGAGCGGGAATCGAACCCGGGTCGCCAGGTTCATAGCGCAGCGCGCTAACCGCTACACTACCGCTCCCCACACACATGTACTTACACACACATGTACTTACACACACATGTACTTACACACACATGTACTTACACACACATGTACTTACACACATACATAGACTGACACACACATGGATTAACACACACATGTCGACCACACACGCGCACTGACTTACACACACACATCGAGTGAGACACACACACATGTATGGACTTACACACATGTGGACTTACACACACACACATATGGACTAACACACACATACACATCGACTGACACACATAGACACACGAATACACATACACACTCAGATGGAGCCATGCACACACATCGACTAACACACACACATGGACTAACACACCACACATGGACTAACACACACACAGCTACTGATACGCACACAAATGGACTTACACGCACACTTGGACTGACACACACACACAAACACTTTGACGTACACACACACATCGGGCGTTGTCCGTTCGAAAAAGACAGACATGGAGTTAAAGACACGCATGGCTCTACACGCACAAACATATGGACTCAAAGACACACACGTGGACTCATACACACACATCGATGGGCACAACAATCCCCGATGATGGCACAGCTATCAGTATCGCAGTACTACGTATGAGTAAATAGCGTGACGTGAGCGATGGAAACAATAGAGATGCATTTAAGAAATAAGCAGAGATAAGTGTAAATGAAAGATAAACAATGAACCAGAGTTGGTATGTGCACACAAAGATATATATATAGTAATATCTGGCAACGTATTTGTTTCATAATATTAAGCAATGAAGCATATTTTTTATCAGCACACAAACATTATTATTGTAATGTTTGTAAACTAATGTGTTTAACAATAGTAAACAATGGACTTGAGTTGTTAGCGTAAGAAGCAAGGAACTCTGTACTTAGCATAGGCGTGTTGAGGCCTTGTGCCATGCTTAGCCCCCGTCCTGGCCTACATTGGCGAGGCGGCGGAGTTGGCACGTTGCCAGGCTAGGGGCTGGGCCGCTACCCCCCCCCCCCCCCAGCATCCCCCGCCCGTGCAAGAATAATGGTATGTAAGCAGTAAAATATTATTATCTACGGAGTCTGTAGTATAAAGTGGACGCATCGTGTTGGGGGGGGGGCGAAGAGGACATGACACTGTGAAGAAATGTCCGCAGAGTTACGTATGTACGTCTTGCCTGCTGTAAAACGCGTAAAAGGAAATGAGCTCGTGCGAACGCGCATCACTTGGCAGTGTCTACCCCCCCCCCCCACGCAATTGGCGTCAGTTGGTACGGTCGATGTCGAGCAATAAGTAAGTAATTAATAATAGAAACCGCACAAATGTGTTAATTAAACAACTTTAAACTTTACGGATGGGGAAACGGAATAGCCTATTCCCACCGCGGGGCTTAGGGCGTGCCGCCTGCCAATTTTATTTCTATGTGAAGCCCACCGTCCAAGAGCCAAATCCCCCGCAAGCGCGCGGAGACTCTTATATATAAGAAGAAAAGAAGATTGCACTGCCCACACCAACCTCTGTGCATTGTCGTCGTTTGCAATCGCACTTTGCGCCACTCTGCGCAGACCGTCCCTGGACGACGAGCGTCTCTTTGAGAGGGAGCTCAAGGAGGTCCTTGCCCTCGCTGGTGATCAGACGGAAGTGGCGGCGTCTTCGCGGGAGAGTTCACAGGAAGCCGTGGGCAGTGCCACCGTCAACACGGACGACCCACCCGGTATGAGACTCTACAGATTTGTGGCTTTCTGTATGTTTGCACGTGTGTGGACATGTATGATGCTCACTGCCAACACCAGTAACGATTATATGAACCAGTCCTGGGCCTCTCCGAGGTCGACTCAGCCTCAAATGAGTACTTGGTGCAATTCCAGGCGTGGTGCTGGCCATCCACCCCCATGTATGCCGTGCCGACCTTCATACGTGCTCGCTCACGGCAGCTGCCACAACAGCCTCTGAATGGCTGTACGGGGAATCTATGTGTTTGTACGGTGGCTAGGAGATGTTTCACTTCCTCGTCTGGTGTACAGAAGGTCGTGCGTTCGATCCCGACCCTGACGCCTGCTGCTGTATATTTGGAGTTTGCGTGTCTCTCCCCGTGGTCACGTGGATTTTTCTTCGGGTCCTCCAGTTTTCCCTCTACATTTAGAATATTTCGCCGCGATACATCTCCACGTGATAATTGCTCACTTTCTTGAGCTACCATTTGTGATAGCCAAGTCGCTTCTGAAGAAGAGACATTTGGCTCAGTGGGCCTTACCTGATGACACAAAGTTGTTTAGTTTTGCATGGCAGTGCCAGGCCACTGAGGATGCTCATGTGTTGCCCTCTGTTCAAACCACACAGCAGTCTCCTGCTGGCTTTTTCCTAAATCGTATCGTATTCTTTATTGATTTTTCAAAGTCGAGATAAAATCTTGATTTGAAGCTTCAGTTGACTCTGTAGCACTATCACTACGACTGTATTGTTCCCAAAAAAAATTTTTCAATAGTAATATTTGGCAAACATTCAATACGTGCCATGACCACATTGGAATACTTGCTTTTATTTGGTAAAGTAATTCTGACCGATCAGAAATATGAAACAACAGTGTCCACAATGCAGCGACCACGACGACGACGGGTAATCACATGTTGTCTAAAACACGACAGACAGAGACGGGCGAGTCCTCGGAGTCCGCTGGGAAGTCCGACAGCGATGACAGCGACCACAAGAAGCCCTTCTGGAAGTTCAAGGTGCCTAGGGTCACCGCCGCCACCGCCAACAGGAGAGGGAGCAAAGCCGCCGTGGCCAGGGGCAGCAGAACAACGGGCGCGGCGCGTGGAGCCGGGGCGGATGTCGGGCCAGATCCTGCCCCTCGGCAATCAGCGAAGCGCCTCCCCCCGCCCGCGTTCAACGAAGCCGGCGTCGCGGATCGTGCCACCGCATCGCCTCTACCCAAGTGGGTTCCTCCAGGTAAGGACAAAGCATCGAAACCACGGCCGGCACAAGCGCACGTGTTTCTAACTCGCACGCCTTTCACGTTTTCCCACGATGAAACCATCCATGGATGTGCCTCACCTCCACTGGGTCTGTCTAGGAAGCTAAGCAGGGATTTGAGCCTGCTAAGTACAATCTTAATTTGGAGCTTTCGTGACTGCAGGAATGACTCTTTGGTTCTTTCGGTAAAGTCACGTATAAAGAGAAAGTAATAAATTAAATACTAGCATACGACGTTTCGATTGCAACACAAGCAATCATCATCAGGAATAAATGAAATAGAAACACAAATCTAGTATACTTAGAAATGGAATGTAATACAACAGAGAGTCGGATAACATAACAGTCTACACCCTACCTGGTTGATTATGTTCTTCCTGAGAATACTACATTTGAGAGAGAGAGATAAAACACAGAACCAGAAACATATAGACAGACATATAAGCAGACAGATATCACAGAGATACATAGAGAGAGGGAACAAACATAGGCACACAGAGAAAGCAACGTCTCTGTATCGAGGCCTTGATGAGTGATGACCACCGTAGCTCTCCGGGTGATGTAGGTGTGAGAGCGCGAGATGGTCTGCACCTGGCAGTGCCGAGTGTTGCTACCTCGCCGTGAGCGACACTCACGGCGGAGTGGGAACACGTCCACTTGCGGGGTCGACGGAGCGAGGATATCCGAGTGTGTGTGCTAGATTCATTGTTGTGCGAGCGTGAGGGATGGCGGCAGCTTCGGAGAGGCCTTCATCTCGCAGTGGATAGAGCATGTCTGAGTGTGTGTATGCGGAATGCTAATGGAGCAGACAAAACTCTTCAAAGGAAGCAGAAAAAACTAAAAAAGTTTCAAAAAGAGAATGTTTTTTTCATCGAATTGTGACTCCAAATGACGACGTTCTTCTACTTACTTTGGAGGAGTCAATGGTCACGTGGCAACTAAGTGTGTGTAATCCTCAGAGTAACTTTACAATAATGATGAAAAATCCCACGATGGTTTGCAGTCCTTTGTTTATCCACCTATGAACGAAGGCCCCTCCATGTCACCAGAAATAATGACGACTTAGAAAATCGTTGAGAATGTGAGTTAACGTGTGTTACTGTCGTAGCCTAACCCCCCCCCCCTTTAACCACATCAGGTCCGGCCTTGCATCTTGGCCTCTCGAAACGAGCCAAGCTGACGCCTCTCCACCCTGACTCAACATGAAATCACCACGGATCACCACAGATCACCACGGACCACCACAGCCCGCCACAGATCACCACAGATCACCATGGACCACCACAGCCCGCCACAGCCACCAGCCACTGACTCTTTCAACATGCCATGACATGTCCCAGTCAGCCACTAAGCCATTCCACTTGCCACGGTCTGCGAGTGATACATTCCAAACTCTGAGCACTACCACGGTTTGCCACTGAACCATGGCCTTGTCTGGGACAAGCACTTACCCATTCAACCGCCAAGGGCTACTACCACTGACAGCCCAAGTGCAACTCAACTTGCCATTACTCAACGTATACAAGACCCGCCATGCCTCAATAGGTGCGGTCTGCTGTAAGCCGACCTGACTTGCCACCGTAGAGATTGCCGCAGCCCGCTGTGAGGTGACTGCTCGCTGCCTGCAGCCACGGCCTAAAGCATGGCTGCTAGACTGACTTGAACCACCGCCGAAGACAACCTCAGCTGCCGTGGCTGAAATCTGAGGCACAGTTTAACAGTGAAAGCCCTTTATTCCAATTCAATAGCACGTTTTTTGTTAGCACATGGATGAAAATCATCTGAATAACTTAGTTTTAATGCTTTTCGTTAGAGTCTGTAGAGCAGTTTCGTTCTGCATTTAGTTTATTGTTATATAGCACGAGTGTTTGGTGTAAACTTTAACGCAAGACTGGTTATAATTCTGTATGACTTCACGAGATATTGGCCGGACTAGAAATGTTTTCATCCTGGCCTCACTGCACAACTCTCAACCCATTGTCCTGAAATTTAAAGACGTGGCCCAAAATTCAAACGGCTGTTATCTTTCGATTAAAAGCTTTCGTGACTGCAGGGATTCATCTTCTTGGTTCTTTCGGTAAAGTCACGTAGAATGGAAATAATAAAATAATAAAAATTAAACAATACAATTCTCACGACGTTTTGGCCACAACGCAAGCAGAAGAACAGGTGAAGAACAGGTCTGTCGGAAAGACAGACGCTGTCTTTCCGACAGACCTGTTCTTCTGCTTGCGTTGTGGCCGAAACGTCGTGAGAATTGTATTTTATTATGTTTTATTTTTATTATTTTATGATTTCCCTTCTACGTGACTTTACCGAAAGAACCAAGAAGCTATTAACTTGCGGCTACACACCGATATTGTGTTCCCAGGACGCGCAGCCCAAGTTTGCGTCTGCGAGAGAAGAGCTACAGATTCTCCTCGCATTATACGGCTTCCTGTTTGTGCGATTTTGCGCTGTTTATGGGGCAAGCCGGTTCATACCCAAAATTCGCGAGATGCGGTTTCACTTAAGTCACGTGCGGCTACGCGCTCGGATGTAGGACAAGATTGTGTGTGTACTGTCCACGCTACTCGGCAGGCAGCTGTATCCTTGTGCGGTGTCGCTTTGTGTGCCCTTTTTGAAACGCATCTTCTACTAGCGCAGACAGCGAGGGAAACCTGTACATTGCACTTGTTAATTTTGACTTGCATCTAGAAGGGTTTAGGGGGTCTGGATGCAATGTGACTTCGTGCTCCTTTACCAAAAGACATTCCAAACTCTTGCCCTCAGAAATACAATCCAGGTTTTAATGCACACACACACACAAGTAAGATGAGTGCAGTCACAGGTAACGGCAGTGTTTGTTTTAAAGCTTTCGTGACTGCAAGGATTCATATTTTTGGTTCTTTCGGGTAAAGTCACGTAGAAGGGAAATAATAAAGTAATAAAAATATAAACCAATTAAATTCTCACGACCTTTCGACTGCAACACAAGCAATCATCGTCAGGTGTGAAAACCACAGCAAGTAAATTTTAAAAAAATTGTATAATTTTATTTCGATTTAAAGCTTTCGTGACTGCAGGGATTCATCTTCTTGGTTCTTTCGGTAAAGTCACGTAGAAGGAAAATAATAAAATAATAAAAATAAAACAAAATTATTCTCACGACGTTTCGGCCACAACGCAAGCAGCCATCTTCAGGTGGAATTATTTTATGTTTTATTTGTATTATTTTCTTTCTACGTGACTTTACCGAAAGAACCAAGAAGATGAATCCCTGCAGTCACGAAAGCTTTAAATCGAAATTTGTCGTTGTTGTTGTTTGGAGTGGAATCCATGGAGCTGCACAAGTCTACGTCATCACCTTCGGCATCGTCTGCATCGTTGTTGGCCAAGCAGCCTGTTGCTGTCCTGACCCTGGCATCGTTGCCTGTGACGGCGACAATAAAACAGAGTGCCTCCTCAATACGACTCGTGTCTCTCTAAAGTTTCGTGTCTCTCTAAACTAATTCAGCATCAAAGGGAGGGGATAGGGGTAGCATTAATAAAGGGAAGGAGTGTTAATAGTATGTAGCTGCTGATGCTGAATTAGTACTATTCACATACCTGCATTTCCCATATCCTCTATGCTTAATACAATGAACAAAGTAATATATATCGTAATTGTATAGTAAATAAATAGCAGTGTGATACACATTAGGGTGGGTAGAATAATACATAGTGTTATATTAAAATGTATAAGGTATAGGGTGGTTTATAGCAATACAGTATGTAATTTAATGTTGGGTTTGTCTATGGCAGTATATACGGTGTAGACTCGTGTGATGTAAGAGAATAAAGTTTAGATGGTAGCATATTATATAATTTTTACGACGTAGAATTGTAATGTATAACTTACAGTTAGTAACTCAGCTTATTGTAGAGTATAGTAAGTATACTGATGATGCTATGTAGTTTATACTTTAGTTGTTTACGTGGTGGTTTTAGTTACTGCAGCTACATACTATTAACACTCCTTCCCTTGATTAATGCTACCCCTACCCCCTTCCTTTGATGATGAATTAGCACTATTCACATTCCTGCATTTCCCATATCCTCTCCCTTTGATGCTGCTAATCCTGCATAATGCACGGGCATATGTAGCACTAATCACATTCCTGCATTTTCCATAAATATGCTAAATTCATCTTGATATGCAAATTCCTTTGTCAAGACGCCCAGCTTATATACATGCTCCAAGCTCGTGTGCTGTTTCATTCAGACTCTGTCGCCTCGACAGACCTGGTCTTCACCTGAGGACGGCTGCTTGCGTTGTGGCCGAAACGTCGTGAGAATTATTTTATTATGTTTTATTTTTATTATTTTATTATTTCCCTTCTACGTGACTTTACCGAAAGAACCAAGAAGAAGAAGATACGTGGGATCGATTCCCGCATTCTCCAAGCGCAATATTTTTTTAAATCAAATTTTAAATGTTAATTCCCAGCGTTAGTGTCTGTGACATCTTCACATTGGTGAACCAGCTGGAAGTACACTGACCTCTTGTCGCTCTCGATGTTGCTGTTTTGAAGCTCCTGTTAAGACGTTAGAGATGTGACGAGAAATAAAAAAATATAAAAAATATTATCGAGCTTGGCAGGAGTGGAACAGTCAGCCGTGTGCCCCGTGACGTCACAGACCCCACCACGTGACTCGCACGCCCCCCAGGGGACCTGAAACGTCGGCTGAGCCGCAGTGTTGAGTCTACGGCGCAGCGCGCAGTCTTATCAGTTCTACGGAATCCGAGTCGCACTCGCGTCACGTGGTCGCCTATCCGCACTACGTATTATAAACGCGCCCTGCCAATCTCACGAGTCGCAGCTGCCTGCAGCCTCCTGCCCGAGGTGTCGGCACGCGACGTCGGACCTCCTCCTCCTGCTGCTGCTGCACTCCACACAGGACATTGTTGAGTGTGTGAGCTCACAACGACGGAGAAAATCACTCAAGACCCCCTCCCAAGACGTCGACGCAGCGTTGCGCCGGTGAGCCCTGCGGTAAGGCCTAGTCCCTGGGAGTGCCACCGGTCTCGGCTAGATTGCTCAGCCGGCCGAGGTCGCACCTTGGCCGGCTGGGGCTGGGCTGCTACCCCCCCCCCCCCGTGACTGCGAGAGTGAGACTTTAGACAAAGGTGCCCCGTGTAGCCTCTAGCAGGCTGTAGGGGCAAGTGCTGTTAGTAGCACCTATACACAGACAAAGGTGCCCGTGTAGCCTCTAGCAGGCTGTAGGGGCAAGTGCTGTTAGTAGCACCTATACACAGACAAAGGTCCCCGTGTAGCCTCTAGCAGGCTGTAGGGGCAAGTGCTGTTAGTAGCTATACACAGACAAAGGTCCCCGTGTAGGTGATGGTTGGTGATGGTAGTGATGGTGGTGATGGTGGTGGTGATGGTGGTGATGGTTGGTGGTGATGGTGGTAGTGATGGTTGTGATGGTGGTGGTGATGGTGGTGGTGATGGTGGTGATGGTTGGTGATGGTGTTGATGGTAGTGGTGATGGTGGTGGTGATGGTGGTGATGGTTGGTGATGGTTGGTGATGGTTGGTGGTGGTGATGGTGGTGATGGTGGTGATGGTTGGTGGTGGTAGTGGTGATGGTGGTGGTGATGGTGGTGATGGTTGGTGATGGTGGTGATGGTGGTGATGGTTGTGATGGTGGTGGTGATGGTGGTGATGGTTGGTGATGGTTGGTGGTGGTGGTGGTGATGGTGGTGATGGTGGTGATGGTGGTGGTGATGGTTGGTGGTGGTGGTGGTGGTGATGGTGGTGATGGTTGGGGATGGTGGTGTGATGGTTGGTGATGGTTGTGATGGTGGTGGTGATGGTGGTGATGGTTGTGATGGTTGGTGATGGTGGTGATGGTGGAGATGGTTGGTGATGGTGGTGATGGTGATGATGGTGGTGATGATGGTGATGGTTGGTGGTGGTGGTGATGTTGGTGATGGTGGTGGTGGTGATGGTGGTGGTGGTGGTTGGTGGTGGTGGTGATGATACAGGGAGCTGTTCTCGCTGCATCACAACCCTCAACAGCAACAGCAACGACGACAAGAAGCCGCAGCGATCTGCCATGGAGCGAGCCGGCGGCGGTGGCGGCCGGCCGCGGCGGCGTCAGCGGAGGCGGCAGGAGGGCGGAGGACCGGCTCGCACGGCCGTCCGCGGGCCTCGGGGGCCGCTCCAGGCCGTCCGCGGGAGCCCCCCCGCAAGCGGCGGCGGAGAGCGCCCCGGAGCGCGAGCTGGGGGGGGGGGGCGGCGAGGGGAGAGGGGCGGAGGGCGCCGGGAGCGAGAGCGGTGGACACGGGCGTCACTCGTGGGACTCGCGAGCGGTGGGAGAGCGGGGTTTCGACGGCAGACGCACACGCCGAGGGAGAACGCCAGGAACCTAGGAGGAGAGGGGCTGCGCGCACACAGGGGGGATTGCAGTGGGAGGTTCGGGGGAGCGCGGGGGGGAGGGGGGGGGAGAAGGGAGGGGGGGGAGGGAGGGCTCGGGGTGTGGAGCCGGGTCACGGAGAGGCTGCGGCGGGTCACGAGGGGCGTAGGTGACGTGGGGCTGGCGAGTCCCTTCGGAAGCGGAGGCGCGGGAGAGCGGGGACGGCCAGAGGGGGGGCTCGGCCCCCCGGGGGCCCCCCTCAGCATGAGTCTCGTTTGGCGACTGCCTCGCGACGACGACGGGAGGTTGGTGGCCGTGAGAGCCGCAAGTTCCCCGTTCCCACGGCGGGTTCCCGAACTGTAGAGAGGAGGGGACGTCGTCAGCGGCCCGTTGATTATGACACTGGTCATAAACGCACTATCCTAAAAATACAGCACCGTATTGTAACACTAAAGCAGTCACTGACTCGCAACAACTTGCAATCATAAGTGACAGAGTTAATTTCGGGTAAAATCAATGAAAATGGGGAAGCCGATAGCATCAAAATGAGATGTCTAAAACAGCTGCAAAAGTCCAGGCCAGCATTTTTTTTTTGTGTTGACCAGTGTCATCAATGCGTTATCCGCCCGAGTGTTGCCCTATCGCCAATGTGTTTATCTATATTTTGTTGACCAGTGTTATTGGTTGTTTATTGCTGTCGGTGATTTTCGTGTTCACGTTTAAGAGATTAAACGTCCCTTCAATAGCATGACAGTGACACGGGTGTCTCCTACGCGTGTGTGCGTTGTGTTTACTAAACGCAATAGACAGGAACATTACGTCAAGCTACATTTCGATTTAAAGCTTTCGTGACTGCAGGGATTCATATTCTTGGTTCTTTCGGTAAACTCACGTAGAAGGGAAACAATTATTTTATTCCATGGGAACCTCATTTGCCAGTAAAATATGATAATTGTTTTTTCCCTTCTATCTGGCAACAAAACTGACACCTTTTTACGAGGAGTCATTTTGCATAGACCACAATACCTGCAGTCATAATACAAACAAAAGAACAACTCTGATAATGTGCACTGTCCTTGAAGTTGATTGGTCCACACCCGAGACAGCTTTCCATAGAGCCTAGTCTCACATGGGTTGGACCAGATGACGCCAAAAGGCGCAATACGACGCCGATCGTGGAGGAGGAGGCAGTGTCTCCGGGGACGCAGGCAACGAGGGCGCGCGCCAAAGACACAAAGACAAAGATCACCCGTGTAGCCTGCACAGGCTGTTGGGGCAAGTGCTGTTAGCGAGCACCTATAAGGCCGAACGGTGGAGGAGGGGGTGGGAGGCCAGCACCACGCCCGGCCGCCTTTATCTCCCCAGTGGCGATGTTTACACACCGCACCAGGTACTCATTTGAGGCTGAGTCGACCCGGGGGAGGCGCAGTGCCGGTTCAGATAATCGTCGCTGGTTTTGGCCGTGAGCGGAATATAACTCGGGATCCGGGTTCGTAGTGCAGCGCGCTAACCGCTGCCCACCACTCCTCGCCACACTGACACACACACTGACAGCCTGACACACACACTGACACACAGTTTTTAGGACAAAATATATTTAATTACCAATTGCTTAATGGTGCAATGCAATCATCTGACCCATAGGTGGCAGCCATCTCAAGCCAGAGGACGAGAGGACTCTAGCCGCCACGCATATAAAGGATTTATAGTGAAAAACTTTGTTTTTACGGGTTATACTTGTTTTTTAGTTGAAGCGTAAATTATAGGAGGCGGCTATTTTATCTCGCTCCGTGTCTCGTTCCGTCATTATTGCCGATATCAACCGCGTGGCCGGCACGGACGAGGAACGCGCGCAGTGCGATCCGCGTTGCGCGAGAGATGCCGACGAGAATTGGCAGCAGACAGAACTCCGATTTGCCACGGCGTCGTCCGGTTCTATTTATTCGTTGCACCTTCGTTCGTTCTTCATCAAAATCACACTTTTTGCGTGCAGAACGGGCGCCGCTTAAACCGAGAAGGGGCATTCAAGGGCACGTGGGAGTTGGCGTCTCTGTCACGTGGTACGCGTCACTCGGTGTCTGCAACGTGACGAGTTTCTTCCGCTGCTGGAACTTCCCTTGGCTCGCCCGTCCAAGCTTCAATCTGACGTCGGGACGTTTCCAACAACACAACAACACAAACACTCGGCGAGTCGGCGAGGGAGACGATGAAGGCGAGTTTACAAAGCGCCGCTCACCCTCATCCATCAGTCACCTGTGTGAGTGCTAGGTGTGTGTGAGTGTTAGGTGTGTGTGAGTGTTAGGTGTGTGTGAGTGTTAGGTGTGTGTGAGTGTTAGGTGTGTGTGAGTGTTAGGTGTGTGTTAGGTGTGTGTGAGTGTTAGGTGTGTGTGTGAGTATTAGGTGTGTGTGAGTGTTAGGTGTGTGTAGGAGTGTGTGTGTGAGTGTTAGGTGTGTGAGTGTTAGGTGTGTGTAGGAGTCTGTGTGTGTGAGTGTTAGGTGTGTGTGAGTGTTACGTGTGTGTGAGTGTTAGGTGTGTGAGTGTTAGGTGTGTGTGTTAGTGTGTGTGAGTGTTAGGTTGTGTAGGAGTCTGTGTGTGTGTGAGTGTTAGGTGTCTGTGAGTGTGTAGGTGTGTGTTAGGTGTGTGTGAGTGTTAGGTGTGTGAGTGTTAGGTGTGTGTTAGGTGTGTGTGAGTGTTAGGTGTGTGTTAGTGTGTGTGAGTGTTAGGTGTGTGTGAGTGTTAGGTGTGTGTGAGTGTTAGGTGTGTGTGAGTGTTAGGTGTGTGTTAGGTGTGTGTGAGTGTTAGGTGTGTGTGTTAGGGTGTATGAGTGTTAGGTGTGTGTGTGAGTGTTAGGTGTGTGTGTGTGTGTTAGGTGTGTGTGTTAGGTGTGTGTGTGAGTGTTAGGGTGTGTGAGTGTTAGTGTGTGTGTGAGTGTTAGGGTGTGAGTGTTAGGTGTGTGTGAGTGTTAGGTGTGTGTGTGTGTGTGTTAGGTGTGTGTGTGTGAGTGTTAGGTGTGTGAGTGTTAGGTGTGAGTGAGTGTTAGGTGTGTGTGAGTGTTAGGTGTGTGTGTGTGTTAGGTGTGTGTGTTAGGTGTGTGTGAGTGTTAGGTGTGTGAGTGTTAGGTGTGTGAGTGTTAGGTGTGTGAGTGTTAGGTGTGTGTTAGTGTGTGTGAGTGTTAGGTGTGTGAGTGTTAGGGGTGTATGAGTGTTAGGTGTGTGTGAGTGTTAGGTGTGTGTGAGTGTGTGTGTTAGGTGTGTGTGTTAGGTGTGTGTGTGAGTGTTAGGTGTGTGTGAGTGTTAGGTGTGTGTGTGAGTGTTAGGTGTGTGAGTGTTAGGTGTGTGTGAGTGTTAGGTGTGTGTGTGTGTGTGTGTTAGTGTGTGTGTGGTGAGTGTTAGGTGTGTGAGTGTTAGGTGTGAGTGAGTGTTAGTGTGTGAGTGTTAGGTGTGTGTGTGTGTTAGGTGTTGTGAGTGTTAGGTGTGTGTGAGTGTTAGGTGTGTGTGAGTGTTAGGTTGTGTGTGTAGGTGTGTGTGTGAGTGTTAGGTGTGTGTGAGTGTTAGGTGTGTGTGAGTGTTAGGTGTGTGTGTTAGGTGTGTGTGAGTGTTAGGTGTGTGTGAGTGTTAGGTGTGTGAGTGTTAGGTGTGTGTGAGTGTTAGGTGTGTGTGTGTGTTAGGTGTGTGTGAGTGTTAGGTGTGTGTGTGTGTTAGGTGGGTGTGAGTGTTAGGTGTGAGTGTTAGGTGTGTGTGTGTGTGTGAGTGTTAGGTGTGTGTGAGTGTTAGGTGTGTGAGTGTTAGGTGTGAGTGAGTGTTAGGTGTGTGTGGTGTTAGGTGTGTGTAGTGTTAGGTGTGTGTGAGTGTTAGGTGTGAGTGAGTGTTAGGTGTGAGTGTTAGGTGTGTGAGTGTTAGGTGTGTGAGTGTTAGGTGTGTGTGTTAGTGTGTGTGAGTGTTATGTGTGAGTGTTAGGTGTGTGTGAGTGTTAGGTGTGTGTGAGTGTTAGGTGTGTGTGTGTGTGAGTGTTAGGTGTGTGTGAGTGTTAGGTGTGTGTGAGTGTTAGGTGTGTGTGAGTGTGTAGGTGTGTGTGAGTGTTAGGTGTGTGTGAGTGTTAGGTGTGTGTGAGTGTTAGGTGTGTGTGTGTTAGGTGTGTAGGAGTCTGTGTGTGTGTGAGTGTTAGGTGTGTGTGAGTGTTAGGTGTGTGTAGGAGTCTGTGTGTGTGTGAGTCTTAGGTGTGTGTGTTAGGTGTGTGTAGGAGTCGTGTGTGAGTGTTAGGTGTGTGTGAGTGTTAGGTGTGTGTGAGTGTTAGGTGTGTGTGAGTGTTAGGTGTGCGTGAGTGTTAGGTGTGTGTGAGTGAGTGTTAGTGTGTAGGAGTCTGTGTGTGTGTGTTAGGTGTGTGTGTGTTAGGTGTGTGAGTGTTAGGTGTGTGTAGTGTTAGGTGTGTGTAGGTGTGTGAGTGTGTAGGTGTGTGTGTGTGTAGGTGTGTGTTTAGGTGTGTGTGAGTGTGAGTGTTAGGTACTTTGTTGTTTGCGATCCAGAACAGAACATCCCGTTGACACATATGGAGGCATCATTACCACACGGCGATTCGCTCAGCTACCCCCGACGCAAACATCTGCGCTCAATCCACCACAGCGTCAAAGTGATACTCGCCTGTGCTCCGTCATATCAACCCGTGTACGAAGGCAAATAAAATATTTCTATCGCGCCACGTTGGATTAAAAAACACACCGTCAAAAGATCGTGTTAACGGTTCAAAGAGAGTTTTTTTTATTGTCAAAACTTGTTTAAACAAATCAATACTGTAGCTATTCCAGGGAATTGCACATTCGAATTGAACGTTCTCATGCGCTGTATGCACCTGGTACCAGTTTACATGAAAGGCAGTGATTGCTACAAAATATAAAGCACATTGCAAAACGTACAGGTGGTTTTGGGCTCCGTATGCAACTCAAACATTGGATATATTTTTTCCGAGTGGTTTATCCAGAAAAACAATTCCTCAAATTGTACTTTAAAGGTTTTTGGCTTTAATCAAAGCTCAATAATATCAACAGCCCTTGTTCAATCCACTCCAAGATGCAGGCAGTGACCAGACGGGTACTTCACCAGTGGTCAGCGCCCAAACAATCAGCAGTTCGGATGTCACCCTCAAACTCGGGTTTCTGAATCCACAGCACAATCACGTTCCTTCACAGTGGCCAGCTAGGAACTTGGTTGGGCAGAAAGCTCGCGGTCACGTGACGCACTTCAACCAATCGGGAGCGTGCTACGCGGTGGGAGGGGCTATGCACGACAGACAAATAATCCCTGGTGGGCGGTGGGGACTGTTGTTCCTACCTGTAACAAAAAATTAACCCGTAAAAACAAGTTTTTCACTATAAATCCTTTATATGCGTGGCGGCTAGAGTCCTCTCGTCCTCTGGCTTGAGATGGCTGCCACCTATGGGTCAGATGATTGCCTGCCACCATTAAGCAATTGGTAATTAATATAAAATAAAAAATTCCCTAAACAGTGTAAATTTTGGAACAAAATGTTTTCACGAAAATAATTGTCACGCACAACGAGTCTGTGTGCAAAATGTCAGCTTGATTGGATGACGGGAAGTGGGTTAAAAACGACCGAAAGATTTGCACGGTCCTAAGCAAGCAAGCAAGGAAATAGTAATACTTTTTTTTATAAATTAATTCTCACGACGTTTCGGCCACAACGCAAGCAGCCGTCCTCAGGTGGAACAGGTCTGTCGACCGTGACTTTACTGAAAGAACCAAGAAGATGAATCCCTGCAGTCACGAAAGCTTTCAATCAAAGACACCAGCTTATTTACCCCAAGGGCTTTTCATACAAAGTGCATCCCACGGCCCACACAACCTCCCACCATCATCCATCTATCGCTACCCCCCTCCTCTCCTCACTCCAGCCCCTCTTCTTCTTCGATGTCAGAGCATGAAGAGAATTTGGCATCTTGCTCCTGGGCACCTCCAGGCTGCTACTGCCTCCCCAGCTGCCAGCACGAGGAAGGGCAACGGCTTGGCGAGCGTACGCTCGCAAATTGTATTTGGCAATGCTGCTTTTGCGATACCGATTGCCGACAGAGGACAGATTCCTGCCAGAGGGCCGCAGCGCTGGGAACACTTTGGCAAGGATGCCGTCCTTGGTGTCGATGCCGTCATCGTCGTCGTCCTCGGAGCTGAGGTGGACTGTCTCTTCACTGGACGAGCGCTGCAGTGTCGTCTCGCTGGAGATCGTGGTGGACACGCCATGCTCTTCGATTCCACTCAATAGCAGTCGCTTTTTGGCTTCTGGGACTCCCAGTTCATCCAAGTCCTAGAATCCAGCGAAACACAGAAAATATGCACACACACCAAATTTTGTTCAGCGATCCAACATTGATAATTGGTTTTTTACCCTTCTATCTGGCAACAAAACTGACACCTTTTTACAAGGAGTCATGTTTGTATAGACCACAATACCTTGCAGTCATAATACAATACAAACAAAAGACATAACTCTGATAATGTGCACTGTCCCTGAAGTTGATTGGTCCACACCCGAGACAAGTATTGTGGTCTATACAAACATGACTCCTTGTAAAAAGGTGTCAGTTTTGTTGCCAGATAGAAGGGTAAAAAAACAATTATGATATTTTTACTGGCAAATGAGGTTCCCATAGTGTACGATACAACATTCTTCAAATTTCTGACGACGTGTATTCCTCAGAGTAATTAATGTACAAAATCAGTCGGTATTACCGGTAGGAACCACCTGGTTCCACCAGCCCACAGGGGATTATTGTGTCTGTCCGTCGTGCATCCAAAAATGGGAGGGGTGGGACTGGGTGGGGAGGGGCTGGGTGGGGAGGGGCTGGGTGGGGGTGGGGTGGGGCTGGGTGGGGAGGGGCTGGTCACCCCGTGGTGCCCTTATAAAACTCAACGTTTCACCTACTCACGCCGGCTTGTGCCCGCCCTCACAGTTGGCCATTGACCGAGCAACCCAACGTTCCTACCCGCTCCCTCCGCAGGAGGAATGTGTTTGTTTTGTACCCACTACTGGATCAGGACTCCTCAGCCTCCTCACTCGAGCTATGTGACGATCCATCTATCAACGACACACGAACTAATCTTCTCACAACTCGAATCTCTGTGGTGGTCATCCTCTTGGTGATGTGTGCTCTACTTTGGATGCCACTCCAATGCAGTCCAGTGATGTGCCCTTGCCCAAGCCCATCTACTTTTTGCAGTTGTCAATGTTTCTTATTTGCATGTTTCGGTATCCACGTGTAATGGGTTCCGGAGACACTTGTAGAGGTAACTTCTTTATTACAATACAACACTCCAACACTCCTGATACTCTGTTACAGCGGGACGAGGGGGTACAGGGTCCTACGCTGGCTGGCTGGCGGGTCTTGACCTGCGACTGGCCCCGATCATCCAGGGAGCTGCCCTTTTGCCTCGTGCCCAACGAGGGGTGGTTGTGTGTGCCCCCAGGTATCCCACAGAGCACACACCCCCCCGTTGGTGGCGCCAAGGGGCTTAAGTGTCTGGGGCCTGGGATCCTAGCGCCTGGCGCCAAGGGGCTTAAGCGTCTGGGGTGCCTGGGATCCTAGCGCCTGGCGCCAAGGGGCTTAACTGTCTGGGGTGCCTGGGATCCTAGCGCCTGGCGCCAAGGGGCTTAAGCGTCTGGGGTGCCTGGGATCCTAGCGCCTGGCGCCAAGGGGCTTAAGTGTCTGGGGTGCCTGGGATCCTAGCGCCTGCCGCCAAGGGGCTTAAGTGTCTGGGGTGCCTGGGATCCTAGCGCCTGCCGCCAAGGGGCTTAAGTGTCTGGGGTGCCTGGGATCCGAGCGCCTGGCGCCAAGGGGCTTAAGTGTCTGGGGTGCCTGGGATCCTAGCGCCTGGCGCCAAGGGGCTTAACTGTCTGGGGTGCCTGGGATCCTAGCGCCTGGCGCCAAGGGGCTTAAGCGTCTGGGGTGCCTGGGATCCTAGCGCCTGGCGCCAAGGGGCTTAAGTGTCTGGGGTGCCTGGGATCCGAGCGCCTGCCGCCAAGGGGCTTAAGTGTCTGGGTGCCTGGGATCCTAGCGCCTGCCGCCAAGGGGCTTAAGTGTCTGGGGTGCCTGGGATCCGAGCGCCTGGCACCAAGGGCTTAAGTGTCTGGGGTGCCTGGGATCCTAGCGCCTGCCGCCGAGGGCTTCTCTGCCTAGGGTCCCAGAGCCCCCTCTTGAGGCACTACAAACGCATTAACTCTTTACAAGTTTAATTCCAACCTTCCATCTTCTCCATGCTTCTTTGTGCATTTTTTATGTTGCAGAAAAACTTAAAAATAAATCCCAATCCTGTATTCGTTAAAAACAACCGTAGTTTGCATGGAAGCGTCCGTAGGAACTTGCCTGCAGAGTGACGTCCATCAGCTGTTGGACACTCGACAATCCACGCGAAGTGAAATTCTCCAAAAACTCCAAGCAGTCTATTTGTTTCAGGAAGCTTGAGACACAAAAAAACACAACACACAAGGCTCCAAAATGTTAATACCAAATACAAGAAGCACGAAAAAGTACTTTTTGCTTCTTTTTATTTGAATTTTTGACTGCTTGTGTTGTGGTTATTGCAAACATGATGCCTTGTATAAAGGTGTCAGTTGTTGTACCAGTTGAAAGGGTAAAAACCTATCACTATATTTTGCCACTGGTAAAGGAAATGTCTCAAGGTGTATGATGCCTTGTATAAAGGTGTCAGTTTTGTACCAGTTTAAAAGGGTAAAAACCTACTACTATATTTTGCCACTGCTAAAAGAGATGTCTCAGAGTAGAAAAGGTTATTTCAGCAAAGAATCCCTTTCATTTATTTGTAATTTTTTTCAGAGCGTGAATGATGACGATCTTCTTGGTTCTTTCGGTAAAGTCACGTAGAAGGAAAGCAACATTATATTATTTTATTATTTTATTATGTTTTATTTTTATTATTTTATTATGTTTTATTTTTATTATTCTATTACTTCCCTTCTACGTGGTGACTTTACCGAAAGAACCAAGAAGATGAATCCCTGCAGTCACAAAAGCTTTAAATCGAAAAATGACGACGATGTTTAAAGGTGGCGACGATGATGCACCTAAAGGGCACTTACTTGTAAAGAGCGTTGCCAGGCTTGCCGCTGTCCGGCAGGGTTCCAAGCCGGGCCCGTGGGTTGTCTCCGTCCGGTGGCCGTGGGGGACCATTGGATCCATTTGCTTCACCCGTCACAACATTCTGTGCAACGCCTGCAACCAGTGGATGAGCATTCGCAATAAAACATTTACACCTCAACACATATACGAGTAATATTGAATTCATCCTCTTGGTTCTTTCGGTAAAGTCATCACGTAGAAGGGAAGTAATAAAATAATAAAACATCATAAAATAATTCTCACGACGTTTCGGCCACAACGCAAGCAGCCGTCCTCAGGTGGAGAACAGAGCTGTCGGGAAGACAGCGTCTGACAGACCTGTTCTTCACCTGAGGACGGCTGCTTGCGTTGTGGCCGAAACGTCGTGAGAATTGTATTTTATCGTGTTTTATTTTTATTCTTTTATTACTTCCCTTCTACGTGGCGACTTTACCGAAAGAACCAAGAAGACTGCGTATCACTTTGTGGCAAATTGTGTCACGTCTTTCAATTCTACCGCATGCCGCCACGTTCCGTGCAGAGAAATGTGCTGTGCCGAGCAGGGAGAGCTTGCGTCACCTGGTGAGGAACCTTCGCCGGCACTGGAGGGTCCCTGGCTGCCGGCCAAGACTTCCTGTGAACACTCGCTGCCGTGTCGGCTGAGGTTGAACGGCCTGCCACGCAATTCCGTCACGTATCTGGGAGGGAGAAAAAACCCAAAAATTAACCCTCTTGATGTGCAAATTATTTTGTCAAGGCGCCCTTTCCCCCCCTTCCAACCCAGCGTATATACATGCTCCAAGCACGTGTGCTGTTTCATTCAGACGCTGTCTTTCCGACAGACCTGGTTTTCACCTGAGGACGGCTGCTTGCGTTGTGGCCGAAACGTCGTGAGAATTATTTTATTATTTTTATCATTTTATTACTTCCCTTCTGTTGCTACCATTTAATTACAGCAGCAATCGGGAACTTCTCTCGCAAGAGCAACGATTGTCTATTTCGTGTTCACGTACTGTTGTTGCTGCAGGTTGCGCAACACATTGGCATCCGTGGGCAGCGTTCGGATCAGCTCCAGGTTTTCCTTGATTTTCTTTAATATTTCAAAATGTTCTCTCCCATGCACCTACATACATACAGACCGCAGAGCAAATTCTTTAAAACATCAAATGCTTATTGTGACATGTGATTGCGAGGAATTTAAACGAAAGCAGGTAACTTACCAGGAGGCGAAATATGTCTTCTTGGTCGGATGGCCAATTGCTGCCGCAGTTGCTTGAAGTCATCAGCATGTCGTGCACCACTTTCACGCAGCCTGAGGATTTGGTTAAGTGGCAAAAAGCGGACAGGTAAGGCGAGTACACGCAGGGACAATTTCTTTCAGAATAATACATTGAAATGACGTCATCATGGGACCTCCTTTGCCAGTAGCAAAATAGACTAATAGGGTTTTTCACCTTTTTTTTTTCTGGCAAAAAACTGACACCTTTTGCAAGGAATCATGCTTACATTAACCACAATACTTGGCGTCATCTGGTCGAACACCATATGAGACGAGGCTCTAAAGAAAGCTGTCTCTGGTGTGGACCAATCAGTTTCAAAGACAATGCATACATTATCAGAGTTGTGTTTTTTTTGTTGCATTTGACTGCAAGTATAGTGGTTAATGTAAGCATGATTCCTTGCAAAAGGTGTCAGTTTTGTTGCCACAAAAAAGGGGAAAACCCCTATTAGTGAAATTATATAATTTACAAAAACCTCAAATGTGTCTTAATAGCTAGACAGCAGCATGCGTGTGTGAACAAGGGGCAGTCAAAGTGATCACCTTGGGCTTGAATCAGAAGCCGCCTCTCCACTCGCTCGCTGACTGCTGCCAGAAGACACCTTAGGCACTTGTGGGGTGTGCTTAACTGGCTGAGCCTGTGGAGACTGACACGTCTGGGTTGCTGCCTCTGCCAAGGCAGGAGGATACTGCTGCACAGACTGAGCTGCATTCTGCGTGGTGCGTGAAGGAGCCTTCCGATTGTTTGGAGACTGCTGCTGCTGCTGTTGCAGCTCCTCATCGTCCTGATGCATGCACTGCTCGTCCATTTTGATATCTTCGAGATTTGAAGCTTTCGCGACTGCAAGGATTCATACTCGGTAAAGTCACGTAGGTAAAAATGAAATTAAAATAAAAGAATAAAAATCACAAATCCTGCATAATGCCCGGGCATAATTAGTATTAATCACATACCTGCATTTCCCACATGCCCTCCCTTTGATGCTGCTAATCCTGCATAATGCACGGGCATGAGTAGTACTAATCACATTCCTGCATTTCCCATAAATATGCTAAATTCCTCTTGATATGCAAATTCTTTTGTCGAAGCGCCCTTTCCCCCCCTTCCAACCCAGCTTATATATGCTCCAAGCTCGTGTGCTGTTTCATTCAGACGCTGTCTCCCCGACAGACCTGGTTTTCACCTGAGGACGGCTGCTTGCGTTGTGGCCGAAACGTCGTGAGAATTATTTTATTATGTTTTATTTTTATTATTTTATTACTTCCCTTCTACGTGACGACTTTACCGAAAGAACCAAGAAGAAGAGAAAAATCACAACGTTTCGGAAGCAACACAAGCTTCCGTCTTCAGGTGATACAGATATTTTTCTGTGACAGTTTCACCTGAAGACGGAAGCTTGTGTTGCTTCCGAAACGTCGTGATTTTTATTATTTTATTTAAATTAATTTTTATTTCATTCTTCACCTACATTTTTACATCTCTCCCCGGCGAAGCACACACTCGGGTCTCACAGCAGAATCGGCCCAGTACCTGGCCACTAAAACAAATGGCTCAGAAAACAAATGCATGAAAACAATTTTTTTTATGGGCAGCCATTGTAAGGCATGTCTTTACTTAACCAGCCAAAAGAATTTCAAGAAATTACAGGAAAAGATAAAATAGTTTAAAAACATTACAATGTCTCTTCAACCACGACTATAGAGACATGGTAATCGCAATCATTGTACACTTAGACATTTTCAATGTTCAGCCCTATAAAACTGGCAGCAGACATTGTATGTAGCTAGGGTTCTCAAGTTTCGTACATAACAGGATAAATTCCACACCCTCGAAATGGCATTGCTGTTGCATTAGCATCTGTGCCGCCCATTCACTAGAATGACCAGTTGCATTGTAGCTAGGCAAATACAACTCTCACAGCAACTGTCATCATCAGAGCCATTGGCGATCCGATTAAAATTCTCACGGCGTTTCGCCTGCAACACAAGCAATCATCATCAGGTGTGAAATCCACAGCAAGAAAATTTGAAAAAAATTAACCCGTAAAAACAAAGTTTTTCACTATAAATCCTTTATATGCGTGGCATCGGTTTTATTTTATTATTCATTTCTGTTTTTCTTGAGTAAGAGTTTCATTTTTTCACATTGGTATTTTAAATTAAATATGAAAAAAAAATTTCCTAAAAAGTGCAAAATTTTGGAAAAAAATTTTCACGAAAATTAATTGTCTCGCACAACGATTCTGTGTGCAAAATGTCAGCTCGATTGGATCACGGGAACTGGGTTAAAAAACGACCGAAGATTTGCACGGTCCTAAGCAAGCAAGCAAGTGAACTTAATATAAAGGATTTAAAAATACAACTCTCACAGCAAGTGTCATCATCAGAGCCATTAGCGATCCGATTACATTTTCCAAAACAAGTCGTTGATTACAAGGGTAGTTAATCGGGCGAAACAGCGATTTGGTAACCTGTACGATACTTTCGCAAAATATAAAGATTACAGAATAACGTTATTCTAAAACAATATTTATTTAAAAAAACTCCCTTGGGGGAAACTGTGCGAGACCCCAAGACTTTGCCCAACAGTTGGCCGACAGAGTTGTAAACGGATAAATAAACGAGCCCGTAAGAGAAACCAAATACTGTGATCACATTTAATGTTACATTTTTTCCCACGCAAATGAGTGCACAAGAACCTGAAACCTTCAGAGCAGGTTAAGGGCCGTTCGCACAGCCCAGCTGGAAAATTAGCTTTGGGATTAAATGGAAGTTCCAAAGTTAATTAGCTTCCGGTGTGGTGAGCCTAATTAACCTATCACAAACATACAATTAATTAATCGGCTATCCAGTGAATACTTGTCTTGTTAATTAATTTATAAAACCGCACGTGTATTTAGTTTTTAAATCCTTTATATTAAGTTCACTTGCTTGCTTGCTTACGACCGTGCAAATCTTTCGGTCGTTTTTCAACCCACTTCCCGTCATCCAATCGAGCTGACATTTTGCACACAGACTCGTTGTACGTGACAATTTATTTTCGTAAAAAATTTTTGCAAAATTTTACACTGTTTAGGGAAAAAATAATTTTCACTAACACAATCGTATATTTTTCCTAAACAGAAAATTATTCAAGAAAACAACAAAATGTACAATATAAACAATCATACAAAAACTGAAAACCTTTCCTTATATTTAATTTAAAATAGCAATGTGATAAAAATGAAACTCTTACTCAAGAAAAACAGAAATGAATAATAAAATAAAAGCGATGCCACGCATATAAAGGATTTATAGTGAAAAACTTTGTTTTTACGGGTTAATTTTTTGTATCTCCA
>NW_026891577.1:0-27014 GCF_015708825.2 Lethenteron reissneri
CTGCTGGAAAGGCGTGGGAAGTTTCGTGACGTTCGGACGATATTTGGCGACACTATAATGAGCGTTTGCCAGCTTCAGGGAATTCGGAGCGAGAGAAACGAGGCCCCGTAACGCACATGAGAGCAATCCCGGCCAATTTCTACCGTTTGATGGGGTCTATGTGTAAAAATTTTGACTTTTTTTGGTGCACGAGCAAATCTGCTGGAAAGGCGTGTGGAAGTTTCGTGACGTTCGGACCTATTTGGCGACAATAAAATGAGCGTTTGCCAGCTCCAGGGAATTCGGAGCGAAGAAACGATGCCGTAACGCACATGAGAGCAATCCCGGCCAATTTCTACCGTTTGATGGGGTCGTGTGTAAAAATTTTGACTTTTTTGGTGCACGAGAAAATCTGCTGGAAAAGCGTGTGGAAGGTTCGTGACGTTCGTACGATATTTGGCGACACAAAAAATTGCGATTTCCCAGCTTCAGGGAATTCGGAGCGAGAGAAACGATGCTCCGTAACGCACATGAGAGCAATCCCGGCCAATTCTCCGTTTGATGGGGTCTATGTGTGCTGGAAAAGCGTGTGGAAGTTTCGTGACGTTCGGACGATATTTGGCGACACTAAATGAGCGTTTTGCCAGCTCCAGGGAATTCGGAGCGAGAGAAACGAGGCCCGTAACGCACATGAGAGCAATCCGGCCAATTTCTACCGTTTGATGGGGTCTATGTGTAAAAATTTTGACTTTTTTTGGTACACGAGAAATCTGCTGGAAAGGCTTGGAATTTCTTGAACGTTCGGACATATTGCGACACTATAATGAGGCGTTGTGCCAGCTCCAGGGAAGTCGTGAGCTGGAGAGAACGAGGCCCCGTAAACGCACATGAGAGCAATTCCCGGCCAATTTCTACCGTTTGATGGGGTCTATGTGTGCTGGTGCAACGCGTGTGGGAAGGTTCGTGACGTTCGACGATATTTGGCGACACTATAATGAGCGATTTCCCAGCTTCAGGGAATTCGGAGCGAGAGAAACGAGGCCCGTAACTCACATGAGAGCAATCCCGGCCAATTTCTACCGTTTGATGGGGTCTATGTGTAAAATTTTGAAGTTTTTGGTGCACGAGCAAATCTGCTGGAAAAGCGTGTGGAAGGTTCGTGACGTTCCTACGATATTTGGCGACACTAAAATGAGCGATTTCCCAGCTCCAGGGAATCGGGAGCGAGAGAAACGAGGCCCCGTAACGCACATGAGAGCAATCCCGGCCAATTTCTACCGTTTGATGGGGTCTATGTGTGCTGGAAAGCGTGGTGGAAGTTTCGTGACGTTCGGACGATATTTGGCGACACTATAATGAGCGAGTTTCCCAGCTTCAGGGAATTCGGAGCGAGAGAAACGAGGCCCCGTAACTCACATGAGAGCAATCCGGCCAATTTCTACCGTTTGATGGGGTCTATGTGTAAAAATTTTGAAGTGTTTTTTGGTGCACGAGCAAATCTGCTGGAAAAGCGTGTGGAAGGTTCGTGACGTTCCTACGATATTGGGCGACACTAAAATTAGCGATTTCCCAGCTCCAGGGAATTCGGAGCGAGAGAAACGAGAGCCAACCGTAACGCACATGAGAGCAATCCCGGCCAATTTGCACCGTTTGATGGGGTCTATGTGTGGCTGGAAAAAGCGTGTGGAAGTTTCGTTGACGGTTTCGGGACGATATTTGGCGAACACGATAATAATGAGCGTTTTTGCCAGCTCCAGGGAATTCGGAGCGAGAGAAACGATGGCCCCGTAATCGCACATGAAGAGCAATCCCCGGCCAATTGCCTAACCGTTTGATGGGTCTATGTGTGCTGGAAAAGCGTGTGGAAAAGGTCCGTGACGTTCTGTGACGATATTGCGACACTATAATGAGCGTTTTGCCAGGCTCCAGGGAATTCGGAGCGAGAGAAACGAGGCCCCGTAACGCACATGAGAGCAATCCCTGCCAATTTCTACCGTTTTATGGGTCTATGTGTGCCTGGAAAAGCGTGTGGAAGTTTCGTGACGTTCGGACGATATTTTGGCGACACCTAATGAGCGTTTTGCCAGCTCGCAGGAATTCGGAGCGAGAGAAACGAGGCCCCCGTAACGCACATGAGGATGCAATCCCCGGCCAATTTCTACCGTTTGATGGGGTCTATGTGTAAAAAATTTTGACGTTTTTTGGTAGCACGAGCAAATCTGCTGGAAAAAGCGTGTGGAAGGTTCGTGACGTTCCGTACGATATTTGGCGACACAAAAAATTGCGATTCCCAGCTTCAGGGAATTCGGAGCGAGAGAAACGAGGCCCCGTAACTCACATGAGAGCAATCCCGGCCATTTCTACCGTTTGATGGGGTCTGTGTGTAAAAATTTTGACTTTTTTTGGTGCACGAGAAAATCTGCTGGAAGGCGTGTGGAAGTTTCGTGACGTTCGGACGATATTGGCGACACTATAATGAGCGATTTCCCAGCTTCAGGGAATTCGGAGCGAGAGAAACGAGGCCCCGTAACTCACATGAGAGCAATCCCGGCCAATTTCTACCGTTTGATGGGGTCTGTGTGTAAAAATTTTGACTTTTTTTGGTGCACGAGCAAATCTGCTGGAAAGGCGTGTGGAAGTTTCGTGACGTTCGGACGATATTTGGCGACACTATAATGAGCGTTTTGCCAGCTCCAGGAATTCGGAGCGAGAGAAACGAGGCCCCGTAACGCACAATGAGAGCAATCCCGGCCAATTTCTACCGTTTTATGGGGTTATGTGTGCTGGAAAAGCGTGTGGAAGTTTCGTGACGTTCGGACGCTATGTTGGCGACACTAAATGAGCGTTTTGCCAGCTCCAGGGAATTCGGAGCGAGAGAAACGAGGCCCGTAACGCACATGAGAGCAATCCCGGCCAATTTCTACCGTTTTGATGGGGTCTATGTGTAAAATTTTGACGTTTTTTTGGTGACACGAGCAAAATCTGCTGAAAGCGTTTGTGGAAGGTTCGTGACGTTCGTACCGATATTTGGCGACACAAAACTTGCGGATTTTGCCAGCGTTCAGGGAATTCGGAGCGAGAGAAACGAGGCCCGTAACTCACATGAGAGCAATCCCGGCCAATTTCTACCGTTTGATGGGGTCTGTGTGTAAAAATTTGACTTTTTTTGGTGCACGAGAAAATCTGCTGGAAAGGCGTGTGGAAGTTTCGTGACGTTCGGACGATATTTGGCGACACTATAATGAGCGTTTTGCCAGCTCAGGGAATTCGGAGGAGAGAAACGAGGCCCGTAACGCACATGAGAGCAATCCCGGCCAATTTCTACCGTTTGATGGGGTCTATGTGTGCTGGAAAAGCGTGTGGAAGTTTCGTGACGTTCGGACGATATTTGGCGACACTATAATGAGCGTTTTGCCAGCTCCAGGGAATTCGGAGCGAGGAGAAACGAGGCCCCGTAACGCACATGAGAGCAATCCCGTCCAATTTCTACCAGTTTGATGGGGTCTATGTGTAAAAATTTTGACTTTTTTTGGTACACGAGCAAATCTGCTGGAAAAGCGTGTGGAAGTTTCGTGACGTTCGGACCATATTTTGGCGACACTATAATGAGCGTTTGCCAGCTCCAGGGAATTCGGAGCGAGAGAAACGAGGCCCCGTAACTCACATGAGAGCAATCCCGGCCAATTTCTACCGTTTGATGGGGTCTATGTGTAAAATTTTGAAGTTTTTTGGGCACGAGCAAATCTGCTGGAAAAGCGTGTGGAAGGTTCGTGACGTTCGATATTTGGCGACACTAAATGAGCGATTTCCCAGCTCCAGGGAATTCGGAGCGAGAGAAACGAGGCCCCGTAACGCACATGAGAGCAATCCCGGCCATTTCTACCGTTTGATGGGGTCTATGTGTGCTGGAAAAGCGTGTGGAAGTTTCGTGACGTTCGGACGATATTTGGCGACACTATAATGAGCGATTTCCCAGCTCAGGGAATTCGGAGCGAGAGAACGAGGCCCCGTAACGCACATGAGAGCAATCCCGGCCAATTTCTACCGTTTGATGGGGTCTATGTGTGCTGGAAAAGCGTGTGGAAGTTTCTGTGACGTTTCGTGACGATATTTGGCGACAACTATAATGAGCGTTTTGCCCACAGCTCCAGGGAATTCGGGTAGTCGAGAGAAACGAGGCACCGCGTAACGCACATGAGATGCAATCCCGTCAATTTCTACGTTTTGATGGGTCTGTGTAAATTTGACACTTTTTTGGTACACGAGCAATCCTGCTGGAACGGCGTGTGGAAGTTTCGTGACGTTCGGACGATATTTGGCGACACTATAAATGAGCGTTTTGCCAGCTCCATAGGAGGAATTCGGTCAGTCGAAGAAGAACCGAGGCTCCGTAACGCAACATGAGAGCAATCCCGGCCAATTTCTACCGTTTGATGTTGGTCTAGGTGTAAAAATTTGACTTTTTTTGTGTGCTACGGAGCAAATTCTGCTGGAAAATGGCGTGATTGTGGAAGTTTCGTGACGTTCGTACGATATTGGCGGACCCACATAATTAGCGATTTTGCCAGGCTCCAGGAGGAATTCCGGAGCGAGAGAAACGAGGCCCCGTAACTCACATGAGAGCAATCCGGCAATTTTCTACCCGTTTGATGGGGTCTGTGTGTAAAAATTTTGACTTTTTTTGGTGCACGAGACAAATCTGCTGGAAAGGCGTGTGGAAGTTTCGTGACGTTCGGGACGATATTTGGCGACACTATAATGAGCGATTTCCCAGCTTCAGGGGAATTCGGAGCGAGAGAAACGAGGCCCCGTAACTCACATGAGGAGCAATCCCGGCCAATTTCTACCGTTTGATGGGGTCTGTGTGTAAAATTTTGACTTTTTTTTTTGGTGCACGAGCAAATCTGCTGGAAAGGCGTGTGGAAGTTTCGTGACGTTCGGACGATATTTGGCGACACTATAATGAGCGTTTTGCCAGCTCCAGGGAATTCGGAGCGAGAGAAACGAGGCCCCGTAACGCACATGAGAGCAATCCCGGCCAATTTCTACCGTTTGATGGGGTCTATGTGTAAAAATTTTGACTTTTTTTTGGTGCACGAGCAAATCTGCTGGAAAGGCGTGTGGAAGTTTCGTGACGTTCGGACCATATTTGGCGACAATAAAATGAGCGTTTTGCCAGCTCCAGGGAATTCGGAGCGAAAGAAACGATGCTCCGTAACGCACATGAGAGCAATCCCGGCCAATTTCTACCGTTTGATGGGGTCTGTGTGTAAAATTTGACCTTTTTTTTGTGTGCACGAGGAAAATCTGCTGGAAAAGCGGTGAAGGTTCGTGACGTTCGTACGTATATTTGGCGACACAAAAAATTGCGAATTTCCCAGCTTCAGGGAATTCGGAGCGAGAGAAACGATGCTCCGTAACGCACATGAGAGCAATCCCGGCCAATTTCTACCGTTTTGATGGGGTCTATGTGTGCTGGAAAAGCGTCGTGGAAGTTTCGTGACGTCGGACGATATTTGGCGACACTATAATGAGCGTTTTGCCAGCTCCAGGGAATTCGGAGCGGAGAGAAAACGAGCCCCGTAACGCACGTGAGAGCAATCCCGTCCAATTTCTACCGTTGATGGGGTCTATGTGTGCTGGAAAAGCGTGTGGAGTTTCGTGACGTTCGGACGATATTTGGCGACACTATAATGAGCGTTTGCCAGCTCCAGGGAATTCGGAGCGAGAGAAACGAGCCCCGTAACGCACATGAGAGCAATCCCGGCCAATTTTCTACCGTTTGATGGGGTCTATGTGTAAAAATTTTGACTTTTTTGGTACACGAGCAAAGCTGCTGGAAAGGCGTGTGGAAGTTTCGTGACGTTCGGACATATTTGGCGACACTATAATGAGCGTTTTGCCAGCTCCAGGGAATTCGGAGCGAGAGAAACGAGGCCCGTAACGCACATGAGAGCAATCCCGGCACATTTCTACCGTTTGATGGGGGTCTGTGTGTAAAAATTTTGACTTTTTTTTGGTGCACGAGCAAATCTGCTGGAAGGCGTGTGGAAGTTCGTGACGTTCGGACGATATTTGGCGACACTAAAATGAGCGATTTTGCCAGCTTCCAGGGAATTCGGAGCGAGAGAAACGAGGCCCGTAACGCACATGAGAGCAATCCCGGCCAATTTCTACCGTTTGATGGGGTCTATGTGTAAAAATTTGACGTTTTTTGGTGCACGAGCAACTGCTGGAAAAGCGTGTGGAAGGTTCGTGACGTTCCTACGATATTGGCGACACTAAAATGAGCGATTTCCCAGCTCAGGGAATTCGGAGCGAGAGAAACGAGGCCCCGTAACTCACATGAGAGCAATCCCGGCCAATTTCTACCGTTTGATGGGGTCTATGTGTAAAAATTTTGAAGTTTTTTGGTGCACGAGCAAATCTGTGAAAAGCGTGTGGAAGGTTCGTGACGTTCCTACGATATTTGGCGACACTAAAATGAGCGATTTACCGCTCCAGGGAATTCGGAGCGAGAGAAAGAGCCCCCCGTAACGCACATGAGAGCATCCCGGCCAATTTCTACCGTTTGATGGGGTCTATGTGTGCTGGAAAAGCGTGTGAAGTTTCGTGACGTTCGGACGATATTTGGCGACACTATAATGAGCGTTTCCAGCTCCAGGGAATTCGGAGCGAGAGAAACGAGGCCCCGTAACGCACATGAGAGCAATCCCGGCCAATTTCTACCGTTTTATGGGGTCTATGTGTGCTGGAAAAGCGTGTGGAAGTTTCGTGACGTTCGGACGATATTTGGCGACACTATAATGAGCGTTTTGCCAGCTCCAGGGAATTCGGAGCGAGAGAAACGAGGCCCCGTAACGCACATGAGAGCAATCCGGCCAATTTCTACCGTTTGATGGGGTCTATGTGTAAAAATTTTGACGTTTTTTTGGTGCACGAGCAAATCTGCTGGAAAAGCGTGTGGAAGGTTCGTGACGTTCGTACCGATATTTGGCGACACAAAAAATTGCGATTTCCCAGCTTCAGGAATTCGGAGCGAGAGAAACGAGGCCCCGTAACTCACATGAGAGCAATCCCGGCCAATTTCTACCGTTTGATGGGGTCTGTGTGTAAAATTTTGACTTTTTTTGGTGCACGAGAAAATCTGCTGGAAAGGCGTGTGGAAGTTTCGTGACGTTCGGACGATATTTGGCGACACTATAATGAGCGTTTTGCCAGCTCCAGGGAATTCGGAGCGAGAGAAACGAGGCCCCGTAACGCACATGAGAGCAATCCCGGCCAATTTCTACCGTTTGATGGGGTCTGTGTGTAAAAATTTTGACTTTTTTTGGTGCACGAGCAAATCTGCTGGAAAGGCGTGTGGAAGTTTCGTGACGTTCGGACGATATTTGGCGACACTAAATGAGCGTTTTGCCAGCTCCAGGAATTCGGAGCGAGAGAAACGAGGCCCCGTAACGCACATGAGAGCAATCCCGGCCAATTTCTACCGTTTGATGGGGTCTATGTGTAAAAATTTTGACTTTTTTTGGTTGCACGAGCAAATCTGCTGGAAAGGCGTGTGGAAGTTTCGTGACGTTCGGACGATATTTGGCGACACTAAAATGAGCGATTTCCAGCTCAGGGAATTCGGAGCGAGAGAAACGATGCCTCCGTAACGCACATGAGAGCAATCCCGGCCAATTTCTACCGTTTGATGGGGTCTGTGTGTAAAAATTTTGACTTTTTTTGGTGCACGATGCAAATCTGCCTGGAAAGGCAGTGTGGAAGATTTCGTGACGTTCGGACCGATATTGGCGACACTATAATGAGGATTTTCCCAGCTTCCAGGGAATTCGGAGCGAGAGAAAACGAGGTGCCGTAACTCACCTGAGAGCAATCCCGGGCCAATTTCTACCGTTTGATGGGGTCCTGTGTGTAAAAATTTTGACGTTTTTTGTGCACGCGAAAATCTGCTGGAAAAGGCGGTGTGGAAGTTTCGTGACGTTTGCGGGACAGTATTTGGCGACACTAATGAGCGATTATGCCCAGCTTCCAGGAATTCGGCACCGCCGACCGCAGAGAGAAACGAGGCCCCGTAACGCACATGAGAGCAATCCCGGCCAATTTCTACCGTTGATGGGGTCTATGTGTAAAATTTTGACTTTTTTTGGTTCACGAGCAATCTGCTGGAAAAGGCGTGTGGAAGTTTCGTGACGTTCGGACCATATTGGCGACACTTAAAATGAGCGTTTGCCAGCTCCAGGGAATTCGGAGCGATAGAAACGAGGCCCCGTAACGCACATGAGAGCAATCCCGGCCAATTTCTACCGTTTGATGGGTCTGCTGTGTAAAAATTTTGATCTTTTTTTTGGTGCACGAGAAAAATCTGCTGGAAAAGCGTGTGGAAGGTTCGTGACGTTCGTACGATATTTGGCGACACAAAAATTGCGATTTCCCAGCTCAGGGAATTCGGAGCGAGAGAAACGATGCTCCGGTAACGCACATGAGAGCAATCCCGGCCAATTTTCTACCGTTTGATGGGGTCTATGTGTGCTGGAAAAGCGGTGGAAGTTTCGTGACGTTCGGACGATATTTGGCGACACTATAATGAGCGTTTGCCAGCTCCAGGGAATTCGGAGCGAGAGAAACGAGGCCCCGTAACGCACAGTGAGAGCAATCCCGTCCAATTTCTACCGTTTGATGGGGTCTATGTGTGCTGGAAAGCGTGTGGAAGTTTCGTGACGTTCGGACGATATTTTGGCGACACTATAATGAGCGTTTTGCCAGCTCCAGGGAATTCGGAGCGAGAGAAACGAGGCCCCGTAACGCACGTGAGAGCAATCCCGTCCAATTTCTACCGTTTGATGGGTCTATGTGTAAAAATTTGACTTTTTTTGGTACACGAGCAAATCTGCTGGAAAGGCGTGTGGAAGTTTCGTGACGTTCGGACATATTGGCGACACTATAATGAGCGTTTTGCCAGCTCCAGGGAATTCGGAGCGAGAGAACGAGGCCCCGTAACGCACATGAGAGCAATCCCGGCCAATTTCTACCGTTGATGGGGTCTGTGTGTAAAAATTTTGACTTTTTTTGGTGCACGAGAAAATCTGCTGGAAAAGCGTGTGGAAGGTTCGTGACGTTGCTACGATATTTGGCGACACAAAAAATTGCGATTTCCCAGCTTCAGGGAATTCGGAGCGAGAGAAACGAGGCCCCGTAACGCACATGAGAGCAATCCCGGCCAATTTCTACCGTTTGATGGGGTCTATGTGTAAAATTTGACGTTTTTGGTGCACGAGCAATCTGCTGGAAAGCGTGTGGAAGGTTCGTGACGTTCCTTACGATATTTGGCGACACTAAAATGAGCGATTTCCAGCTCCAGGGAATTCGGAGCGAGAGAAACGAGGCCCCGTACTCACATGAGAGCCAATCCCGGCCAATTCTTACGTTTGAGTGGGGTCTATGTGTAAAAATTTTTGACGTTTTTTTGGTGCACGAGCAAATCTGCTGGAAAAGCGTGTGGAAGTTCGTGACGTTCCTACGATATTGGCGACACTAAAATGGCGATTTCCCAGCTCCAGGGAATTCGGAGCGAGAGAAACGGATGCCCCCGTAACGCACATGAGAGCAATCCCGGCCAATTCTACCGTTTTGATGGGGTCTATGGTGCTGGAAAAGCGTGTGGAAGTTCGTGACGTCGGACGATATTTGGCGACACTATAATGAGGATTTCCCAGCTTCAGGGAATTCGGAGCGAGGAGAAAACGAGGCCCCGTAACGCACATGAGAGCAATCCCGTCCAATTTCTACCGTTTGATGGGGTCTATGTGTGCTGGAAAAGCGTGTGGAAGTTTCGTGACGTTCGGACGATATTTGGCGACACTATAATGAGCGTTTTGCCAGCTCCAGGGAATTCGGAGCGAGAGAAACGAGGCCCCGTAACGCACGTGAGAGCAATCCCGTCCAATTTCTACCGTTTGATGGGGTCTATGTGTAAAAATTTTGACTTTTTTTGGTACACGAGCAAATCTGCTGGAAAGGCGTGTGGAAGTTTCGTGACGTTCGGACCATATTTGGCGACACTAAAATGAGCGTTTTGCCAGCTCCAGGGAATTCGGAGCGAAAGAAACGATGCTCCGTAACGCACATGAGAGCAATCCCGGCCAATTTCTACCGTTTGATGGGGTCTGTGTGTAAAATTTTGACTTTTTTTTGGTGCACGAGCAAATCTGCTGGAAAGCGTGTGGAAGTTTCGTGACGTTCGGACGATATTTGGCGACACAAAAATTGCGATTTCCCAGCTTCAGGGAATTTGGAGCGAGAGAAACGAGGCCCCGTAACTCACATGAGAGCAATCCCGGCCAATTTCTACCGTTTGATGGGGTCTATGTGTAAAAATTTTGACTTTTTTTGGTGCACGAGCAAATCTGCTGGAAAGGCGTGTGGAAGTTTCGTGACGTTCGGACCATATTTGGCGACACTAAAATGAGCGTTTTGCCAGCTCCAGGGAATTCGGAGCGAAAGAAACGATGCTCCGTAACGCACATGAGAGCAATCCCGGCCAATTTCTACCGTTTGATGGGGTCTGTGTGTAAAAATTTTGACTTTTTTTGGTGCACGAGAAAATCTGCTGGAAAAGCGTGTGGAAGGTTCGTGACGTTGCTACGATATTTGGCGACACAAAAATGTGCGATTTCCCAGCTTCAGGGAATTCGGAGCGAGAGAAACGAGGCCCCGTAACGCACATGAGAGCAATCCCGGCCAATTTCTACCGTTTGATGGGGTCTATGTGTAAAAATTTTGACGTTTTTTTGGTGCACGAGCAAATCTGCTGGAAAAGCGTGTGGAAGGTTCGTGACGTTCCTACGATATTTGGCGACACTAAAATGAGCGATTTCCCAGCTCCAGGGAATTCGGAGCGAGAGAAACGAGGCCCCGTAACTCACATGAGAGCAATCCCGGCCAATTTCTACCGTTTGATGGGGTCTATGTGTAAAAATTTTGAAGTTTTTTGGTGCACGAGCAAATCTGCTGGAAAAGCGTGTGGAAGGTTCGTGACGTTCCTACGATATTTGGCGACACTAAATGAGCGATTTCCCAGCTCCAGGGAATTCGGAGCGAGAGAAACGAGGCCCCGTAACGCACATGAGAGCAATCCCGGCCAATTTCTACCGTTTGATGGGGTCTATGTGTGCTGGAAAAGCGTGTGGAAGTTTCGTGACGTTCGGACGATATTTGGCGACACTATAATGAGCGTTTTGCCAGCTCCAGGGAATTCGGAGCGAGAGAAACGAGGCCCCGTAACGCACATGAGAGCAATCCCGGCCAATTTCTACCGTTTGATGGGGTCTGTGTGTAAAAATTTTGACTTTTTTTGGTGCACGAGAAAATCTGCTGGAAAGGCGTGTGGAAGTTTCGTGACGTTCGTACGATATTTGGCGACACTAAAATTGCGATTTCCCAGCTTCAGGGAATTCGGAGCGAGAGAAACGAGGCCCCGTAACTCACATGAGAGCAATCCCGGCCAATTTCTACCGTTTGATGGGGTCTGTGTGTAAAAATTTTGACTTTTTTTGGTGCACGAGCAAATCTGCTGGAAAGGCGTGTGGAAGTTTCGTGACGTTCGGACGATATTTGGCGACACTATAATGAGCGTTTTGCCAGCTTCAGGGAATTCGGAGCGAGAGAAACGAGGCCCCGTAACGCACATGAGAGCAATCCCGGCCAATTTCTACCGTTTGATGGGGTCTATGTGTAAAAATTTTGACTTTTTTTGGTGCACGAGCAAATCTGCTGGAAAGGCGTGTGGAAGTTTCGTGACGTTCGGACCATATTTGGCGACAATAAAATGAGCGTTTTGCCAGCTCCAGGGAATTCGGAGCGAAAGAAACGATGCTCCGTAACGCACATGAGAGCAATCCCGGCCAATTTCTACCGTTTGATGGGGTCTGTGTGTAAAAATTTTGACTTTTTTTGGTGCACGAGAAAATCTGCTGGAAAAGCGTGTGGAAGGTTCGTGACGTTCGTACGATATTTGGCGACACAAAAAATTGCGATTTCCCAGCTTCAGGGAATTCGGAGCGAGAGAAACGATGCTCCGTAACGCACATGAGAGCAATCCCGGCCAATTTCTACCGTTTGATGGGGTCTATGTGTGCTGGAAAAGCGTGTGGAAGTTTCGTGACGTTCGGACGATATTTGGCGACACTATAATGAGCGTTTTGCCAGCTCCAGGGAATTCGGAGCGAGAGAAACGAGGCCCCGTAACGCACATGAGAGCAATCCCGGCCAATTTCTACCGTTTGATGGGGTCTATGTGTAAAAATTTTGACTTTTTTTGGTACACGAGCAAATCTGCTGGAAAGGCGTGTGGAAGTTTCGTGACGTTCGGACCATATTTGGCGACACTATAATGAGCGTTTTGCCAGCTCCAGGGAATTCGGAGCGAGAGAAACGAGGCCCCGTAACGCACATGAGAGCAATCCCGGCCAATTTCTACCGTTTGATGGGGTCTATGTGTGCTGGAAAAGCGTGTGGAAGTTTCGTGACGTTCCGACGATATTTGGCGACACTATAATGAGCGATTTCCCAGCTTCAGGGAATTCGGAGCGAGAGAAACGAGGCCCCGTAACTCACATGAGAGCAATCCCGGCCAATTTCTACCGTTTGATGGGGTCTATGTGTAAAAATTTTGAAGTTTTTTGGTGCACGAGCAAATCTGCTGGAAAAGCGTGTGGAAGGTTCGTGACGTTCCTACGATATTTGGCGACACTAAAATGAGCGATTTCCCAGCTCCAGGGAATTCGGAGCGAGAGAAACGAGGCCCCGTAACGCACATGAGAGCAATCCCGGCCAATTTCTACCGTTTGATGGGGTCTATGTGTGCTGGAAAAGCGTGTGGAAGTTTCGTGACGTTCGGACGATATTTGGCGACACTATAATGAGCGATTTTCCCAGCTTCAGGGAATTCGGAGCGAGAGAAACGAGGCCCCGTAACGCACATGAGAGCAATCCCGTCCAATTTCTACCGTTTGATGGGGTCTATGTGTAAAATTTTGACTTTTTTTGGTGCACGAGCAAATCTGCTGGAAAGGCGTGTGGAAGTTTCGTGACGTTCGGACCGATATTTGGCGACACTAAAATGAGCGTTTTCCCAGCTCCAGGGAATTCGGAGCGAGAAGAAACGAGGCTCCGTAACGCACATGAGAGCAATCCCGGCCAATTTCTACCGTTTGATGGGGTCTGTGTGTAAAAATTTTGACTTTTTTTGGTGCACCGAATCTGCTGGAAAAGCGTGTGGAAGTTTCGTGACGTTCGGACGATATTTGGCGACACTATAATGAGCGTTTTGCCAGCTCCAGGGAATTCGGAGCGAGAGAAACGAGGCCCCGTAACGCACATGAGAGCAATCCCGGCCAATTTCTACCGTTTGATGGGGTCTATGTGTGCTGGAAAAGCGTGTGGAAGTTTCGTGACGTTCGGACGATATTTGGCGACACTATAATGAGCGTTTTGCCAGCTCCAGGGAATTCGGAGCGAGAGAAACGAGGCCCCGTAACGCACATGAGAGCAATCCCGGCCAATTTCTACCGTTTTATGGGGTCTATGTGTGCTGGAAAAGCGTGTGGAAGTTTCGTGACGTTCGGACGATATTTGGCGACACTATAATGAGCGTTTTGCCAGCTCCAGGGAATTCGGAGCGAGAGAAACGAGGCCCCGTAACGCACATGAGAGCAATCCCGGCCAATTTCTACCGTTTGATGGGGTCTATGTGTAAAAATTTTGACGTTTTTTGGTGCACGAGCAAATCTGCTGGAAAAGCGTGTGGAAGGTTCGTGACGTTCGTACGATATTTGGCGACACAAAAATTGCGATTTCCCAGCTTCAGGGAATTCGGAGCGAGAGAAACGAGGCCCCGTAACTCACATGAGAGCAATCCCGGCCAATTTCTACCGTTTGATGGGGTCTGTGTGTAAAATTTTGACTTTTTTTGGTGCACGAGAAAATCTGCTGGAAAGGCGTGTGGAAGTTTCGTGACGTTCGGACGATATTTGGCGACACTATAATGAGCGATTTCCCAGCTTCAGGGAATTCGGAGCGAGAGAAACGAGGCCCCGTAACTCACATGAGAGCAATCCCGGCCAATTTCTACCGTTTGATGGGGTCTGTGTGTAAAAATTTTGACTTTTTTTGGTGCACGAGCAAATCTGCTGGAAAGGCGTGTGGAAGTTTCGTGACGTTCGGACGATATTTGGCGACACTATAATGAGCGTTTTGCCAGCTCCAGGGAATTCGGAGCGAGAGAAACGAGGCCCCGTAACGCACATGAGAGCAATCCCGGCCAATTTCTACCGTTTTATGGGGTCTATGTGTGCTGGAAAAGCGTGTGGAAGTTTCGTGACGTTCGGACGATATTTGGCGACACTATAATGAGCGTTTTGCCAGCTCCAGGGAATTCGGAGCGAGAGAAACGAGGCCCCGTAACGCACATGAGAGCAATCCCGGCCAATTTCTACCGTTTGATGGGGTCTATGTGTAAAAATTTTGACGTTTTTTGGTGCACGAGCAAATCTGCTGGAAAAGCGTGTGGAAGGTTCGTGACGTTCGTACGATATTTGGCGACACAAAAAATTGCGATTTCCCAGCTTCAGGGAATTCGGAGCGAGAGAAACGAGGCCCCGTAACTCACATGAGAGCAATCCCGGCCAATTTCTACCGTTTGATGGGGTCTGTGTGTAAAAATTTTGACTTTTTTTGGTGCACGAGAAAATCTGCTGGAAAGGCGTGTGGAAGTTTCGTGACGTTCGGACGATATTTGGCGACACTATAATGAGCGATTTCCCAGCTTCAGGGAATTCGGAGCGAGAGAAACGAGGCCCCGTAACTCACATGAGAGCAATCCCGGCCAATTTCTACCGTTTGATGGGGTCTATGTGTAAAAATTTTGAAGTTTTTTGGTGCACGAGCAAATCTGCTGGAAAAGCGTGTGGAAGGTTCGTGACGTTCCTACGATATTTGGCGACACTAAAATGAGCGATTTCCCAGCTCCAGGGAATTCGGAGCGAGAGAAACGAGGCCCCGTAACGCACATGAGAGCAATCCCGGCCAATTTCTACCGTTTGATGGGGTCTATGTGTGCTGGAAAAGCGTGTGGAAGTTTCGTGACGTTCGGACGATATTTGGCGACACTATAATGAGCGATTTCCCAGCTTCAGGGAATTCGGAGCGAGAGAAACGAGGCCCCGTAACTCACATGAGAGCAATCCCGGCCAATTTCTACCGTTTGATGGGGTCTATGTGTGCTGGAAAAGCGTGTGGAAGTTTCGTGACGTTCGGACGATATTTGGCGACACTATAATGAGCGTTTTGCCAGCTCCAGGGAATTCGGAGCGAGAGAAACGAGGCCCCGTAACGCACATGAGAGCAATCCCGGCCAATTTCTACCGTTTGATGGGGTCTATGTGTGCTGGAAAAGCGTGTGGAAGTTTCGTGACGTTCGGACGATATTTGGCGACACTATAATGAGCGTTTTGCCAGCTCCAGGGAATTCGGAGCGAGAGAAACGAGGCCCCGTAACGCACATGAGAGCAATCCCGGCCAATTTCTACCGTTTTATGGGGTCTATGTGTGCTGGAAAAGCGTGTGGAAGTTTCGTGACGTTCGGACGATATTTGGCGACACTATAATGAGCGTTTTGCCAGCTCCAGGGAATTCGGAGCGAGAGAAACGAGGCCCCGTAACGCACATGAGAGCAATCCCGGCCAATTTCTACCGTTTGATGGGGTCTATGTGTAAAAATTTTGACGTTTTTTGGTGCACGAGCAAATCTGCTGGAAAAGCGTGTGGAAGGTTCGTGACGTTCGTACGATATTTGGCGACACAAAAATGTGCGATTTCCCAGCTTCAGGGAATTCGGAGCGAGAGAAACGAGGCCCCGTAACTCACATGAGAGCAATCCCGGCCAATTTCTACCGTTTGATGGGGTCTGTGTGTAAAAATTTTGACTTTTTTTGGTGCACGAGAAAATCTGCTGGAAAGGCGTGTGGAAGTTTCGTGACGTTCGGACGATATTTGGCGACACTATAATGAGCGATTTCCCAGCTTCAGGGAATTCGGAGCGAGAGAAACGAGGCCCCGTAACTCACATGAGAGCAATCCCGGCCAATTTCTACCGTTTGATGGGGTCTGTGTGTAAAAATTTTGACTTTTTTTGGTGCACGAGCAAATCTGCTGGAAAGGCGTGTGGAAGTTTCGTGACGTTCGGACGATATTTGGCGACACTATAATGAGCGTTTTGCCAGCTCCAGGGAATTCGGAGCGAGAGAAACGAGGCCCCGTAACGCACATGAGAGCAATCCCGGCCAATTTCTACCGTTTGATGGGGTCTATGTGTAAAAATTTTGACTTTTTTTGGTGCACGAGCAAATCTGCTGGAAAGGCGTGTGGAAGTTTCGTGACGTTCGGACCATATTTGGCGACAATAAAATGAGCGTTTTGCCAGCTCCAGGGAATTCGGAGCGAAAGAAACGATGCTCCGTAACGCACATGAGAGCAATCCCGGCCAATTTCTACCGTTTGATGGGGTCTGTGTGTAAAAATTTTGACTTTTTTTGGTGCACGAGAAAATCTGCTGGAAAAGCGTGTGGAAGGTTCGTGACGTTCGTACGATATTTGGCGACACAAAAAATTGCGATTTCCCAGCTTCAGGGAATTCGGAGCGAGAGAAACGATGCTCCGTAACGCACATGAGAGCAATCCCGGCCAATTTCTACCGTTTGATGGGGTCTATGTGTGCTGGAAAAGCGTGTGGAAGTTTCGTGACGTTCGGACGATATTTGGCGACACTATAATGAGCGTTTTGCCAGCTCCAGGGAATTCGGAGCGAGAGAAACGAGGCCCCGTAACGCACATGAGAGCAATCCCGGCCAATTTCTACCGTTTGATGGGGTCTATGTGTAAAAATTTTGACTTTTTTTGGTACACGAGCAAATCTGCTGGAAAGGCGTGTGGAAGTTTCGTGACGTTCGGACCATATTTGGCGACACTATAATGAGCGTTTTGCCAGCTCCAGGGAATTCGGAGCGAGAGAAACGAGGCCCCGTAACGCACATGAGAGCAATCCCGGCCAATTTCTACCGTTTGATGGGGTCTATGTGTGCTGGAAAAGCGTGTGGAAGTTTCGTGACGTTCCGACGATATTTGGCGACACTATAATGAGCGATTTCCCAGCTTCAGGGAATTCGGAGCGAGAGAAACGAGGCCCCGTAACTCACATGAGAGCAATCCCGGCCAATTTCTACCGTTTGATGGGGTCTATGTGTAAAAATTTTGAAGTTTTTTGGTGCACGAGCAAATCTGCTGGAAAAGCGTGTGGAAGGTTCGTGACGTTCCTACGATATTTGGCGACACTAAAATGAGCGATTTCCCAGCTCCAGGGAATTCGGAGCGAGAGAAACGAGGCCCCGTAACGCACATGAGAGCAATCCCGGCCAATTTCTACCGTTTGATGGGGTCTATGTGTGCTGGAAAAGCGTGTGGAAGTTTCGTGACGTTCGGACGATATTTGGCGACACTATAATGAGCGATTTCCCAGCTTCAGGGAATTCGGAGCGAGAGAAACGAGGCCCCGTAACTCACATGAGAGCAATCCCGGCCAATTTCTACCGTTTGATGGGGTCTATGTGTAAAAATTTTGAAGTTTTTTGGTGCACGAGCAAATCTGCTGGAAAAGCGTGTGGAAGGTTCGTGACGTTCCTACGATATTTGGCGACACTAAAATGAGCGATTTCCCAGCTCCAGGGAATTCGGAGCGAGAGAAACGAGGCCCCGTAACGCACATGAGAGCAATCCCGGCCAATTTCTACCGTTTGATGGGGTCTATGTGTGCTGGAAAAGCGTGTGGAAGTTTCGTGACGTTCGGACGATATTTGGCGACACTATAATGAGCGTTTTGCCAGCTCCAGGGAATTCGGAGCGAGAGAAACGAGGCCCCGTAACGCACGTGAGAGCAATCCCGTCCAATTTCTACCGTTTGATGGGGTCTATGTGTGCTGGAAAAGCGTGTGGAAGTTTCGTGACGTTCGGACGATATTTGGCGACACTATAATGAGCGTTTTGCCAGCTCCAGGGAATTCGGAGCGAGAGAAACGAGGCCCCGTAACGCACGTGAGAGCAATCCCGTCCAATTTCTACCGTTTGATGGGGTCTATGTGTAAAAATTTTGACTTTTTTTGGTACACGAGCAAATCTGCTGGAAAGGCGTGTGGAAGTTTCGTGACGTTCGGACCATATTTGGCGACACTATAATGAGCGTTTTGCCAGCTCCAGGGAATTCGGAGCGAGAGAAACGAGGCCCCGTAACGCACATGAGAGCAATCCCGGCCAATTTCTACCGTTTGATGGGGTCTGTGTGTAAAAATTTTGACTTTTTTTGGTGCACGAGAAAATCTGCTGGAAAAGCGTGTGGAAGGTTCGTGACGTTGCTACGATATTTGGCGACACAAAAAATTGCGATTTCCCAGCTTCAGGGAATTCGGAGCGAGAGAAACGAGGCCCCGTAACGCACATGAGAGCAATCCCGGCCAATTTCTACCGTTTGATGGGGTCTATGTGTAAAAATTTTGACGTTTTTTGGTGCACGAGCAAATCTGCTGGAAAAGCGTGTGGAAGGTTCGTGACGTTCCTACGATATTTGGCGACACTAAAATGAGCGATTTCCCAGCTCCAGGGAATTCGGAGCGAGAGAAACGAGGCCCCGTAACTCACATGAGAGCAATCCCGGCCAATTTCTACCGTTTGATGGGGTCTATGTGTAAAAATTTTGAAGTTTTTTGGTGCACGAGCAAATCTGCTGGAAAAGCGTGTGGAAGGTTCGTGACGTTCCTACGATATTTGGCGACACTAAAATGAGCGATTTCCCAGCTCCAGGGAATTCGGAGCGAGAGAAACGAGGCCCCGTAACGCACATGAGAGCAATCCCGGCCAATTTCTACCGTTTGATGGGGTCTATGTGTGCTGGAAAAGCGTGTGGAAGTTTCGTGACGTTCGGACGATATTTGGCGACACTATAATGAGCGATTTCCCAGCTTCAGGGAATTCGGAGCGAGAGAAACGAGGCCCCGTAACGCACATGAGAGCAATCCCGTCCAATTTCTACCGTTTGATGGGGTCTATGTGTGCTGGAAAAGCGTGTGGAAGTTTCGTGACGTTCGGACGATATTTGGCGACACTATAATGAGCGTTTTGCCAGCTCCAGGGAATTCGGAGCGAGAGAAACGAGGCCCCGTAACGCACGTGAGAGCAATCCCGTCCAATTTCTACCGTTTGATGGGGTCTATGTGTAAAAATTTTGACTTTTTTTGGTACACGAGCAAATCTGCTGGAAAGGCGTGTGGAAGTTTCGTGACGTTCGGACCATATTTGGCGACACTAAAATGAGCGTTTTGCCAGCTCCAGGGAATTCGGAGCGAAAGAAACGATGCTCCGTAACGCACATGAGAGCAATCCCGGCCAATTTCTACCGTTTGATGGGGTCTGTGTGTAAAAATTTTGACTTTTTTTGGTGCACGAGCAAATCTGCTGGAAAGGCGTGTGGAAGTTTCGTGACGTTCGGACGATATTTGGCGACACTATAATGAGCGTTTTGCCAGCTCCAGGGAATTCGGAGCGAGAGAAACGAGGCCCCGTAACGCACATGAGAGCAATCCCGGCCAATTTCTACCGTTTGATGGGGTCTGTGTGTAAAAATTTGACTTTTTTTGGTGCACGAGCAAATCTGCTGGAAAGGCGTGTGGAAGTTTCGTGACGTTCGGACGATATTTGGCGACACTATAATGAGCGTTTTGCCAGCTCCAGGGAATTCGGAGCGAGAGAAACGAGGCCCCGTAACGCACATGAGAGCAATCCCGGCCAATTTCTACCGTTTTATGGGGTCTATGTGTGCTGGAAAAGCGTGTGGAAGTTTCGTGACGTTCGGACGATATTTGGCGACACTATAATGAGCGTTTTGCCAGCTCCAGGGAATTCGGAGCGAGAGAAACGAGGCCCCGTAACGCACATGAGAGCAATCCCGGCCAATTTCTACCGTTTGATGGGGTCTATGTGTAAAAATTTTGACGTTTTTTGGTGCACGAGCAAATCTGCTGGAAAAGCGTGTGGAAGGTTCGTGACGTTCGTACGATATTTGGCGACACAAAAAATTGCGATTTCCCAGCTTCAGGGAATTCGGAGCGAGAGAAACGAGGCCCCGTAACTCACATGAGAGCAATCCCGGCCAATTTCTACCGTTTGATGGGGTCTGTGTGTAAAATTTTGACTTTTTTTGGTGCACGAGAAAATCTGCTGGAAAGGCGTGTGGAAGTTTCGTGACGTTCGGACGATATTTGGCGACACTATAATGAGCGATTTCCCAGCTTCAGGGAATTCGGAGCGAGAGAAACGAGGCCCCGTAACTCACATGAGAGCAATCCCGGCCAATTTCTACCGTTTGATGGGGTCTGTGTGTAAAAATTTTGACTTTTTTTGGTGCACGAGCAAATCTGCTGGAAAGGCGTGTGGAAGTTTCGTGACGTTCGGACGATATTTGGCGACACTATAATGAGCGTTTTGCCAGCTCCAGGGAATTCGGAGCGAGAGAAACGAGGCCCCGTAACGCACATGAGAGCAATCCCGGCCAATTTCTACCGTTTTATGGGGTCTATGTGTGCTGGAAAAGCGTGTGGAAGTTTCGTGACGTTCGGACGATATTTGGCGACACTATAATGAGCGTTTTGCCAGCTCCAGGGAATTCGGAGCGAGAGAAACGAGGCCCCGTAACGCACATGAGAGCAATCCCGGCCAATTTCTACCGTTTGATGGGGTCTATGTGTAAAATTTTGACGTTTTTTGGTGCACGAGCAAATCTGCTGGAAAAGCGTTGTGGAAGGTTCGTGACGTTCGTACGATATTTGGCGACACAAAAATTGCGATTTCCCAGCTTCAGGGAATTCGGAGCGAGAGAGAAACGAGGCCCCGTAACTCACATGAGAGCAATCCCGGCCAATTTCTACCGTTTGATGGGGTCTGTGTGTAAAAATTTTGACTTTTTTTGGTGCACGAGAAAATCTGCTGGAAAGGCGTGTGGAAGTTTCGTGACGTTCGGACGATATTTGGCGACACTATAATGAGCGATTTCCCAGCTTCAGGGAATTCGGAGCGAGAGAAACGAGGCCCCGTAACTCACATGAGAGCAATCCCGGCCAATTTCTACCGTTTGATGGGGTCTATGTGTAAAAATTTTGAAGTTTTTTGGTGCACGAGCAAATCTGCTGGAAAAGCGTGTGGAAGGTTCGTGACGTTCCTACGATATTTGGCGACACTAAAATGAGCGATTTCCCAGCTCCAGGGAATTCGGAGCGAGAGAAACGAGGCCCCGTAACGCACATGAGAGCAATCCCGGCCAATTTCTACCGTTTGATGGGGTCTATGTGTGCTGGAAAAGCGTGTGGAAGTTTCGTGACGTTCGGACGATATTTGGCGACACTATAATGAGCGATTTCCCAGCTTCAGGGAATTCGGAGCGAGAGAAACGAGGCCCCGTAACTCACATGAGAGCAATCCCGGCCAATTTCTACCGTTTGATGGGGTCTATGTGTGCTGGAAAAGCGTGTGGAAGTTTCGTGACGTTCGGACGATATTTGGCGACACTATAATGAGCGTTTTGCCAGCTCCAGGGAATTCGGAGCGAGAGAAACGAGGCCCCGTAACGCACATGAGAGCAATCCCGGCCAATTTCTACCGTTTGATGGGGTCTATGTGTGCTGGAAAAGCGTGTGGAAGTTTCGTGACGTTCGGACGATATTTGGCGACACTATAATGAGCGTTTTGCCAGCTCCAGGGAATTCGGAGCGAGAGAAACGAGGCCCCGTAACGCACATGAGAGCAATCCCGGCCAATTTCTACCGTTTTATGGGGTCTATGTGTGCTGGAAAAGCGTTGTGGAAGTTTCGTGACGTTCGGACGATATTTGGCGACACTATAATGAGCGTTTTGCCAGCTCCAGGGAATTCGGAGCGAGAGAAACGAGGCCCCGTAACGCACATGAGAGCAATCCCGGCCAATTTCTACCGTTTGATGGGGTCTATGTGTAAAAATTTTGACGTTTTTTGGTGCACGAGCAAATCTGCTGGAAAAGCGTGTGGAAGGTTCGTGACGTTCGTACGATATTTGGCGACACAAAAATGTGCGATTTCCCAGCTTCAGGGAATTCGGAGCGAGAGAAACGAGGCCCCGTAACTCACATGAGAGCAATCCCGGCCAATTTCTACCGTTTGATGGGGTCTGTGTGTAAAAATTTTGACTTTTTTTGGTGCACGAGAAAATCTGCTGGAAAGGCGTGTGGAAGTTTCGTGACGTTCGGACGATATTTGGCGACACTATAATGAGCGATTTCCCAGCTTCAGGGAATTCGGAGCGAGAGAAACGAGGCCCCGTAACTCACATGAGAGCAATCCCGGCCAATTTCTACCGTTTGATGGGGTCTGTGTGTAAAAATTTTGACTTTTTTTGGTGCACGAGCAAATCTGCTGGAAAGGCGTGTGGAAGTTTCGTGACGTTCGGACGATATTTGGCGACACTATAATGAGCGTTTTGCCAGCTCCAGGGAATTCGGAGCGAGAGAAACGAGGCCCCGTAACGCACATGAGAGCAATCCCGGCCAATTTCTACCGTTTGATGGGGTCTATGTGTAAAAATTTTGACTTTTTTTGGTGCACGAGCAAATCTGCTGGAAAGGCGTGTGGAAGTTTCGTGACGTTCGGACCATATTTGGCGACAATAAAATGAGCGTTTTGCCAGCTCCAGGGAATTCGGAGCGAAAGAAACGATGCTCCGTAACGCACATGAGAGCAATCCCGGCCAATTTCTACCGTTTGATGGGGTCTGTGTGTAAAAATTTTGACTTTTTTTGGTGCACGAGAAAATCTGCTGGAAAAGCGTGTGGAAGGTTCGTGACGTTCGTACGATATTTGGCGACACAAAAAATTGCGATTTCCCAGCTTCAGGGAATTCGGAGCGAGAGAAACGATGCTCCGTAACGCACATGAGAGCAATCCCGGCCAATTTCTACCGTTTGATGGGGTCTATGTGTGCTGGAAAAGCGTGTGGAAGTTTCGTGACGTTCGGACGATATTTGGCGACACTATAATGAGCGTTTTGCCAGCTCCAGGGAATTCGGAGCGAGAGAAACGAGGCCCCGTAACGCACATGAGAGCAATCCCGGCCAATTTCTACCGTTTGATGGGGTCTATGTGTAAAATTTTGACTTTTTTTGGTACACGAGCAAATCTGCTGGAAAGGCGTGTGGAAGTTTCGTGACGTTCGGACCATATTTGGCGACACTATAATGAGCGTTTTGCCAGCTCCAGGGAATTCGGAGCGAGAGAAACGAGGCCCCGTAACGCACATGAGAGCAATCCCGGCCAATTTCTACCGTTTGATGGGGTCTATGTGTGCTGGAAAAGCGTGTGGAAGTTTCGTGACGTTCCGACGATATTTGGCGACACTATAATGAGCGATTTCCCAGCTTCAGGGAATTCGGAGCGAGAGAAACGAGGCCCCGTAACTCACATGAGAGCAATCCCGGCCAATTTCTACCGTTTGATGGGGTCTATGTGTAAAAATTTTGAAGTTTTTTGGTGCACGAGCAAATCTGCTGGAAAAGCGTGTGGAAGGTTCGTGACGTTCCTACGATATTTGGCGACACTAAAATGAGCGATTTCCCAGCTCCAGGGAATTCGGAGCGAGAGAAACGAGGCCCCGTAACGCACATGAGAGCAATCCCGGCCAATTTCTACCGTTTGATGGGGTCTATGTGTGCTGGAAAAGCGTGTGGAAGTTTCGTGACGTTCGGACGATATTTGGCGACACTATAATGAGCGATTTCCCAGCTTCAGGGAATTCGGAGCGAGAGAAACGAGGCCCCGTAACTCACATGAGAGCAATCCCGGCCAATTTCTACCGTTTGATGGGGTCTATGTGTAAAAATTTTGAAGTTTTTTGGTGCACGAGCAAATCTGCTGGAAAAGCGTGTGGAAGGTTCGTGACGTTCCTACGATATTTGGCGACACTAAAATGAGCGATTTCCCAGCTCCAGGGAATTCGGAGCGAGAGAAACGAGGCCCCGTAACGCACATGAGAGCAATCCCGGCCAATTTCTACCGTTTGATGGGGTCTATGTGTGCTGGAAAAGCGTGTGGAAGTTTCGTGACGTTCGGACGATATTTGGCGACACTATAATGAGCGTTTTGCCAGCTCCAGGGAATTCGGAGCGAGAGAAACGAGGCCCCGTAACGCACATGAGAGCAATCCCGGCCAATTTCTACCGTTTGATGGGGTCTATGTGTGCTGGAAAAGCGTGTGGAAGTTTCGTGACGTTCGGACGATATTTGGCGACACTATAATGAGCGTTTTGCCAGCTCCAGGGAATTCGGAGCGAGAGAAACGAGGCCCCGTAACGCACATGAGAGCAATCCCGGCCAATTTCTACCGTTTTATGGGGTCTATGTGTGCTGGAAAAGCGTGTGGAAGTTTCGTGACGTTCGGACGATATTTGGCGACACTATAATGAGCGTTTTGCCAGCTCCAGGGAATTCGGAGCGAGAGAAACGAGGCCCCGTAACGCACATGAGAGCAATCCCGGCCAATTTCTACCGTTTGATGGGGTCTATGTGTAAAAATTTTGACGTTTTTTGGTGCACGAGCAAATCTGCTGGAAAAGCGTGTGGAAGGTTCGTGACGTTCGTACGATATTTGGCGACACAAAAAATTGCGATTTCCCAGCTTCAGGGAATTCGGAGCGAGAGAAACGAGGCCCCGTAACTCACATGAGAGCAATCCCGGCCAATTTCTACCGTTTGATGGGGTCTGTGTGTAAAAATTTTGACTTTTTTTGGTGCACGAGAAAATCTGCTGGAAAGGCGTGTGGAAGTTTCGTGACGTTCGGACGATATTTGGCGACACTATAATGAGCGATTTCCCAGCTTCAGGGAATTCGGAGCGAGAGAAACGAGGCCCCGTAACTCACATGAGAGCAATCCCGGCCAATTTCTACCGTTTGATGGGGTCTGTGTGTAAAAATTTTGACTTTTTTTGGTGCACGAGCAAATCTGCTGGAAAGGCGTGTGGAAGTTTCGTGACGTTCGGACGATATTTGGCGACACTATAATGAGCGTTTTGCCAGCTCCAGGGAATTCGGAGCGAGAGAAACGAGGCCCCGTAACGCACATGAGAGCAATCCGGCCAATTTCTACCGTTTGATGGGGTCTATGTGTAAAAATTTTGACTTTTTTTGGTGCACGAGCAAATCTGCTGGAAAGGCGTGTGGAAGTTTCGTGACGTTCGGACGATATTTGGCGACACTATAATGAGCGTTTTTGCCAGCTCCAGGGAATTCGGAGCGAGAGAACGAGGCCCCGTAACGCACATGAGAGCAATCCGGCCAATTTCTACCGTTTGATGGGGTCTATGTGTGCTGGAAAAGCGTGTGGAAGTTTCGTGACGTTCGGACGATATTTGGCGACACTATAATGAGCGATTTCCCAGCTTCAGGGAATTCGGAGCGAGAGAAACGAGGCCCCGTAACGCACATGAGAGCAATCCCGTCCAATTTCTACCGTTTGATGGGGTCTATGTGTGCTGGAAAAGCGTGTGGAAGTTTCGTGACGTTCGGACGATATTTGGCGACACTATAATGAGCGTTTTGCCAGCTCCAGGGAATTCGGAGCGAGAGAAACGAGGCCCCGTAACGCACGTGGAGAGCAATCCCGTCCAATTTCTACCGTTTGATGGGGTCTATGTGTAAAAATTTTGACTTTTTTTGGTACACGAGCAAATCTGCTGGAAAGGCGTGTGGAAGTTTCGTGACGTTCCTACGATATTTGGCGACACTAAAATGAGCGATTTCCCAGCTCCAGGGAATTCGGAGCGAGAGAAACGAGGGCCCCGTAACGCACATGAGAGCAATCCCGGCCAATTTCTACCGTTTGATGGGGTCTATGTGTGCTGGAAAAGCGTTGTGGAAGTTTCGTGACGTTCGGACGATATTTGGCGACACTATAATGAGCGTTTTCCCAGCTCCAGGGAATTCGGAGCGAGAGAAACGAGGCCCCGTAACGCACATGAGAGCAATCCCGGCCAATTTCTACCGTTTGATGGGGTCTATGTGTGCTGGAAAAGCGTGTGGAAGTTTCGTGACGTTTCGGACGATATTTGGCGACACTATAATGAGCGTTTTGCCAGCTCCACGGGAATTCGGAGCGAGAGAGAAACGAGGCCCCGTAACGCACATGAGAGCAATCCCGGCCAATTTCTACCGTTTTATGGGGTCTATGTGTGCTGGAAAGCGTGTGGAAGTTTCGTGACGTTCGGACGATATTTGGCGACACTATAATGAGCGTTTTGCCAGCTCCAGGGAATTTCGGAGGCGAGAGAAACGAGGCCCCGTAACGCACATGAGAGCAATCCCGGCCAATTTCTACCGTTTGATGGGGGTCTATGTGTAAAAATTTTGACGTTTTTTTGGTGCACGAGCAAATCTGCTGGAAAGCGTGTGGAAGGTTCGTGACGTTCGTACGATATTTGGCGACACAAAAAATTGCGATTTCCCAGCTTCAGGGAATCGGAGAGCGATGAGAAACGAGGCCCCGGAACTCCACATGAGAGCAATCCCGGCAATTTCTACCGTTTGATGGGGTCTGTGTGTAAAAATTTTGACTTTTTTTGGTGCACGAGCCGAAAATCTGCTGGAAAGGCGTGTGGGAAGTTTCGTGACGTTCGGACGATATTTGGCGACACTATAATGAGCGATTTCCCAGCTTCAGGGAATTCGGAGCGGAGCGAGAGAAACGAGGCCCCGTAACTCACATGAGAGCAATCCCGGCCAATTTCTACCGTTTGATGGGGTCTGTGTGTAAAAATTTGACTTTTTTTGGTGCCGAGCAAATCTGCTGGAAAGGCGTGTGGAAGTTTCGTGACGTTCGGACGATATTTGGCGACACTATAATGAGCGTTTTGCCAGC